>NW_019641657.1:942103-1141382 GCF_000599845.2 Trichogramma pretiosum
GGGGGGGGGGGGGTGCAGGGGGCGAAGCCCTCTCACCTAAACATTATTCTGTCTTAGTCCAAATAAAACTACCAACCTTGTCCTTATTCTGCTTCAAGTTTAATATTTTTTTGAGCTTGCCGCTCAGCTGTACCCCCTCGACCACGTCTTCCAACTTGAATACGACCTTGGACCATGATGTCGTGTTCTTCGATTCCATCAGTTTGAGAGGCCAGTACCGGACGTTTTCTCTCACGAACTTGACGACGGAGCATTGCCCTTGAAGGAAAATGCTGGTCAAGATTTTGGTTATCATGAGCGTGGACTTTGTGACGCTGTCACTGACCTGAAAAAAAGTGTGATATCGTAGCTGTAGCTCCCCCCCGTCATCGAATCAAATGCACAAGTTAATTAGTAGAAAAGCTCAACAAACCTCACTCCAAAAGATGCACTTGCTTATCCTTCTCTTTTTGGTGAAGTACTCGCGTGGATTTATTTCGACGAGTTCCGGATATTCATCGGTTGCCTTGAAATGCACGTAGGCCGCCAACCTCCGCATGAGCTCGTGAACCCGGTACTCCGTATCGTATTTGACGCCCGTGTCTCGGACGATATTTCCGGTGTACCCGCGGTCTTCCGGAACCCATCCCGCAATACTAAAAAATAGAGAGAAAAGTTATTAGGTACAACTTATAATTATAATTGATGTATATGTTGGTACAATGTTCTTACATGGTTCCGTTCTTGACCGGTTTTAATTTCTGCAGAGCGTAGAAAATAAATTGGAGCATTTCTGGCCCAGTGTTGCCAATAAATATAAATCTACTTCTACGCTCTGCGAAGAAGTTTTTGGGGAACTCGGTGGTCGGCCTATATCGTCGACTGTACTCGTCTGCCTCGAATTTAAGCTCAGCCACAAACTTTTCGTCGTATCTGCCCGTCGACCCGGAGATGAACGCCGCCACCAGCATCTCGCACGAGTACGCCAATGGAAAGTACTCTCGAGGAAGAGTAAGCCGATCATTCCGGTGGACGTTGTCCAGCATCTCCACGAGTGGCCGCATATTGGCGTTCACGTGACTCTCCCACCCTTGGAGCAGCACGAACGCATTCTCCTGCACCAATGCATTTAGGATGCATCGTAGAGACGCACCCGGAGTCTTGCTGGACAGACTCGTGCGTGGTCGGGATTCCTTCGACTGCGCGGCCGACCATTTCCTCGGAATGGCCGATGGCTTGGAGATGTCTTTGAAACTGTGGAAGACTTCCACGACCTCCACTCGCGCGTCCATGCTGGTCGAAGATTTCGCCAACCACGACTTGATATCGGTTATATGATTGGAAAATTGGGCTCGTAATTCTCGATTCTCGCAGTGCGCCAATTTTCCCGTCATTAAATAACCAAGCAATGATCGGGAACGATCATTGTTTTTGATGCCTGCAACGAAATAGAGTTAGAAAGCAAACTTGAGAAGGTAATGAAGTAGATTTCAAAAATACCGACTTACCGGTGTCGATATTGCTGTAGGCATGAACGTACGCAGCTCTCGGGTACGCCTTCGGATAATTACACCCATGGAAGAATCCTGCCTTCTTCAGGAAGTAATTATCTTGCTTGTGGTACTGGTATCCTAGCACCTTGGTTACACCATCGTAGTCAAAGCAAATATGCATACCTTTATGTGCATTGATGCAGCAAGCAAAATGGATCTGCAAAGAGACGATAGCTCGAGGATTCTCTATGCAGAAGCCAGTCAGCTTTCGGATTCCTCGTTTCATTCCGGTTTTAATTCCATGAGCGGCACGATAATACAGGACTCTGAGGATGGCTGGATATTCCGACAACAGTTTTTTCGTTAAAACACTGAGGTTGCTGCGGAAATCCTCATAATCTTCTTCAAAAACCTAGAGTTAAAAAAAGGATCAGTAACCCAAGTAACCTAAGTAACCCAAGTAACCCAAGAAGACTCACAAGCACCTTATGGTTGCTGGATTTTTTGAAGCTAAGCCTCTGCTCATCCAGCAGCATAACAGCTTCCCGAAAGACACTTCTGTACATCCCCGCTAATTTCAAGCCTCGGAAATCCTGATCAATTCCCAGGACTGTATAAATTGTTATTCTCTTGCCGTTGCCGCAGATGGGAAACTCGACCCAAACGCACACTTCGCCAAAAATCCTTTACAGAAAACGAGTACGGATTAATTAATCAATCAATCAGTTAGTTGATAAATGAGATGAGACATGAAATAACCCCCCCCCCCCATTGGTACTTACTTGCTCAGCTCTGCCGTCATTTTTTTATTTTCAGGAGTAGTATAATTGAACTCCTGTTTAAGCGTTAACTCCTCGTGCGTCGCAAGGTCTAGCAAATCCTGGCTGACTGCAATCACCGAGTCAACGTCAATCTTCCCATGCAACAGATCTCGGGGACACGTGACTTTACGCAAAGTGGAGCTAATTAGAAGAAAAAAATAACAAATTATTTATTGACAAAATTGGGTTACTTGGGTTACTTGGGTTACTTGGGTTACTTGGGTTACTTGGGTTACTTGGGTTACTTGGGTTACTTGGGTTACTTGGGTTACTTGGGTTACTNTCCGATGACGCAATAACAGCTCGGTTGTGCTGTCTAATTCTGGGGGCGTAAAAAAATTATTAGTTCATGTCAATCTAGTCACACGTATACTCTTTACCTCGGGGGCAAATCATCCTCCGGTTCGTACATTATTTCGAAATCGGACCTGCGCTGCTTCGGTACAACGACCTTCTCCTGCTGCTTACAGGCCGATGGTCGCTTCCCGTGCGTCGCGGTTGGTCCGTCGATCGGGCGAATCGTGGAGGGAAGAGAACGTCTGGGAATCGGCTCCAACTCCTTCGTGGTAGGAGTTGAAGGCGATTCCTGTTCGAGGTCGATAATTTCGACGTCTACGGGGTTCTTTGACCTAATTTTTGCCAGCATAGACGCCACTTGCTTTGATTGTGCCCGTGGTGGTGGTGCTGTTGAGCTGCGAGCGATGCTAAATAAAACGAGAACAGACTATTGTGAAATATTGAAAATTTTCATCGATCGTAATCAGAGAACATCCTTACAGGTTGAGGTCGACTCGTCCTTTCACTTGGTCGTACGCTGGAGATTGCTCGAGGATGTCTGCAAACTCGTCCCTATAGCTGTTCAGCGAAAGGCGATTTAATTCACGCAGAGATTTACGTAACTCGTCGTAGGCCCTTTTCGCCCAACTCTCAGCGGTCATGCGGTTTTCCGGTGGTTGCTTCTGCAGCAAGCGGAGTATGCTGGCGATGTTGAGAATCACCCATATCCCGCAGTTATCGCTATCCTCTTCCGGCTGCTGCATTTTGCAAGCATCGAAAAGTGTGTAGCCTTTCAATTGCAATGACCTCTTCAAGAATTGCGAAAGTGGCGTGGATTTGCTATCCTGGTGGTAAACGAAAAGTCTCGTCCCGCACTTTTCAAGTACTAGACAGGTCCAATGTATCCCGTTCTTATTGATGATGACGGGCAGTAGGGTTAGTTCCTGGTCCAGCTTGAATACGTCGACAATCGCAAGTAACATCCCCTCATCGAGAGCCAGACGTAACTCCCGGATGTCATAGCGAAGAGCAAGCAACGCTTCTATGTCATCGTATGTCAACCAGTGACGGTAATTGCCTGCTCTCACCGCCTGGAGGAGAGTCTGCAACAAATTTTAATTTTTTTTATATAAAAATCAAAGTACTATTGAGAAAAAAAAATATTTTGCCGTACCCTGTGGTCTTCTGCCATCGTGAAGATGTTACAATGTCCCAAGTAACACAGAAGAAATACACTTTTATCACTTCACTTTATCAATCACTGTCTTTATCAGTTTTTTTTGTTTTTTGTTTTTTAGTTTTTTTTTTAAGCACTCGAAGCACGCACAAAAAAGTTGTTGTCGCTGTTGTTGTCGCTTGGTGATTAATCAATTATCTGAAACATTACAAAACAAAAAAGACACGTGGTTGAGTGCAAATTGGTCGGGAATGGACATTGAAATTGGTGTGTATTGTTTAGTATATTGCATCCTACCTACGGCAGATTCTATTTTTTATCAGAGCATAATGTGCCGACCTGATTATTTAGCCATTCTAAGCTAGGGGTTAATAGCGAAAAAAGTGTATACTCCAACGAGGGAGGTACTTTACCCCGGCGATTGTCAAGACACGAGGTCAAGTTTCTTCTTTCACACGATCACTTGTCAAGTTGCGCACTATCGCTGCTCTTGTATGCTCGATAGTTTGCAACAAGACCCCTAAACACAAGACTTTTTTCCCCATGAACCCGACAATCGCCGGACATCGTCGTCACTGTTAACGTTGTTGCTGTTGTTGCTGTTGCTGCTGCTGCTGCTGCTGCTGCTGCTGTTGTCGTCGTCGTCGTCGTCGTCGTCGTCGTCGTCGTCGTCGTCGTCGTCCTCGCTGCTGGTGCTGCTGGTGCTGCTGGAACTCTTCATAAGCTCTGGACACTTGACACTGAACACTCGACACTAACGATAGCCCTCACCATTAGCCTTTGCATTTCGTTAATGCAAAGTTGCCCGGTCACGTGATCGAGGACACCGGTGATGGGCGCTTGGGCCGCGATCATGTCATGTATCACATGATCTGGACCCTTTGTGACCGTTTTTTTTTTAAGTGGTATCACCCAAATCTGGGCCTAATCCACTCTCACTGTTCTTAGCAGTCTTGAAAAAAAAACACAAAATACGAACCACTTAAACACTACACTCGGTCATTTTGTTTGTTTAAAAGGCTCTCTTTGTTTTCATCGGCCTTAATTCAAAGGTATGCCTCATCCTCTGCGCGTCACCTAGAGTGAGACGATAAATTTCGGCCAGATCGTGCGCGGTCCACTTCCTCACTACAGCACGGACCTTCCGGGCCAACTTGCTTTCGTCAACGCGGTAGTATTTGGCGATACCGGTCCACTGCATTCTCCTCCTTGCCGATTTTCGCCCCTTCCTCAAGCCATGCAGTATAATGGCAGTCCAGGCCATGGCACCGGGTAAAATATCATTAACTGAGAGGAGGATAATATACATTATAGAAGCGCAATACAAGGAGATTATATATGTGATGGCGCTTGTCTGTGACTAGCAATAGAAAAATTATTGTATACTTGTCCCACCTTGTACCTGCACCTCATCTATCTTCTCCTCATCATCGTCCTGCTCCTCCTCCTCCTCCTCCTCCTCTTCAAAATACTCCTCATTCTCCTCCTTCTCCTCCTTTCTCCCCTCGTCCTCTGAATCGGAGTACTGGATAGGTCGGCAGCGTTTTTTTATCGGAGATGATAATGGCGATTATGAAGATGATGGCTGCGGCGATGGTTGCGGCGATGGAACGATGGTATTTTCCATCGCCCGCTTTTCCAGCGCATACTGTCTCTAGAAGTATTAGAGCTATACTTCTTACATGATAAACGCAATCAATCAGAAATGATTTTAACTATGATACAATACTACCCCAATAAATATATATAAACGGTTCCTTCTTCTATTTTCTCTATCGGAACTACAATTATTCGTTATGTGCCATCTAGTAGCGACACCTGTAGCCTTCGCGTACTTTTACATCAAAATGTAACTTGTATTTGATGTCTCTGTCACAAAATTTTTTGTTCGTTTCAATTTTATTTTTAGTTTTCTTAAAATACTTTTTATACATAAAAATTTTTATATTTCTTGATCGTGCGCGAATGTGCGCGGAAAAGGGGAAGTGATTTTCTCCGAAGATTTTTAAACTGGACATTTTTTTTCGCTAAGTTTTTTCTTTTTGTCAGCGAAGTTTTTTTGTCACTATCGTACCAAACCCTTCGAACGTGATGTTTATCACAAATTATTTGAATACAAGAATGACCTCAATAAAAACAAATTTAGTATATAATCGCAGCAAACCTTTTGAGTGCGACATTTGTCACAAATCATATGGGCAAAAAAAAATATCACCTTAAATTTCACATATAAATGCAGTAAACTATCGTATTAAATTTTTTGAATTTAAGATCCGGCACTAATTGTTAAAAGTCATTTTTTCGATTCGTTGTAGATTTTTCTCAAGTTCAAACTCAATATTGCAAGCCAAAAAGCGAGAGAAGCATGGGTTTTTTCTCTTTTTCGTGAATCTTCAATGTTTTTTAGTAGAAAGTTATTTTGTCGTAATTAAAATACATTGAAAGTTATTTAAGATACTTTGTTTTAGGAAAACGTTTTTTATGGCATTAATTTTTTTCGAAAAGTTTTCGAAAATACAGACCTGTAAAACCTGCAACACGACGTACTATAAGCAAAGTGAGCGTATCTAATATATTAAAAAGTAAGATACGATATCTTGAGAAAGAGGACATCACTGTAGCGAGGATTTACATGCACTTCACGACTCGAAAGACGATACGCGCGAGTGGATCCAAATTCTCAGGAGATCGGACCTTGGATAAATGACATTTCCATGTTCCATTTCCTTTTTATCTGCTTTTTTTCCCACCAACATCATTTAATCCATGCACACGCGTGATCCTCACGAGTGTGTGTCGAAATCTTCTCGAAGATGACCAGCTCGCAAAGCCAATATAACGACCGTCCATGCAGTATATATCGCAGACGCGCGCAATACGAGTAAAGTCCAAACAATAGTGTCCCGTATACGCGTCGAGTGTCTCTTGCTCGCGTCGGGCAACAAATCATCGTGCTCACATACACGAATATATTCATTACAAGCAATCATGCAATATCGCGCGCGCACTCTCTACATAGGTATATACATTTAGGCACAAGCATACGGGAAGAGGAAAAATCGAAATTGCCTAGATCGCACAATCATCCGCTGGGTACGATACACGTATTACGACGGGCGCATGATCATCATCATACGTGTACCGCAGCTACCGTAAATACATGCGTGCGCGTGTGTGTAAGTGCACAGCCAGCATATATCGCATTTCTCTCTTCCTCTCTCTCGCTCTCTCTTTGGACGCACACGGCAACGTATAACAATTGACAGCCTCGAGCGCGTTATATTCCTCGCGCGCGCGCGCGGGCACGCGGATGCATGCGTATACAAAGGCTGCTGTGCTGCTTCTGCCACCATGCTTGACTGTGTAAATGTGCGCGCGTTGGTAGTACTGCGTGTTGGTGCTTACGCTCTCTCTCTCTCTCTCTCTCTCTCTCTACAGGCGCTTGTATATACGAGAGAATCCGGCTCTAATTAATACGCCTGGCCTAATTAATAGTGTCGCTTGGGCATCCCTCCAGCTCTGCCTCCCTCCTTCTCTCTCTCTACCCCTTTCCTCGCTGCCATCGTTAGATTTATCGTCATTTACGCGAAAGCTCCCTTTGGTCCGATTGCAACATGCCTTTGATTTAAAGCCCTGTACTCGTCTCTTCGCGTGGCACGGCCGAGCCAAGCCTATTTATCGGGCCAAGTATGGATAATAAGCGGCTACAGACATGTACTCACGTGTCTACCTTTCCCTCTGCCGCCGACCCGTGCCCCGCCTCCCTCTGTTTTCCGGCAATAATTTGTATATACACGTGTAATGACCTATGCGCATCGTTTTAATCCATTCAAGTGGCTTGTGCGCACGCTAAATATACAACTGCAGTATGGAGGCTACCGTTGCGAGAAATGTCGTAATTTTCTCTCCCTCTCTCTCTCTCTCTCTCTCCCTGTGTTTGTTAACGATAATGCCGATCGATCGGAAGTCAAAGTACGGTCCGAATGAATTTATCACGTTGAATATTTCTATTACGGTAGACGCGCTCGATTTTTCTCATTTTGTTTCTTATCGTCCAATCGATCAATCTAAATTTTGACGCCGTTTAAAGAAACCGCGATTCATAGTTGCGCTTTAAACGACTCTATTATTTATCAATGAAGGATCAGCTGTGTACAGCATACACACAAGGCCATCATTGAAATACGCGCGAACGTCCAGAAGTGAGTTAAACGCGCAAGTCGACGCTCATAAAAATCAACTTCTCTCATAACTGCTTTTCCCTTAACATTATGCGCCTTTTATATATGCAGGCAACAAAAAAAAATCACGTCACGCACGTAACGGTTTTACTCTTTTCTTTTTTTCTCTTCCTACTCTCTTTCGTTTCGTCAAGCCTCCCCTCTGACAAGCTAACAGCCGTATAATTGATTATTAAAACCTCAGCTTGCCATACCGTGCATATATACAAAAGCAGCACATATTATACGCATCACGCGATGTGTGTGTGCGCACCTATGGTAACGCGAAAAACGCCAAAAGATAATCGAACAAGCGGCCGCCGCCACCACTGCCACTTTCGTGTGTGTATGTATTATGTACCTACGTATACGCTAGGTTGCTGCGTTTTGCGAAGAGCGATATATTATACTCTCATAATTCGGCAATTCATAATCAAACATCGAATGCTTTTTGCCGCGCGCGCAATTGTGTTATACACGCGAGTGAAGCTTTCTATACCGTAACTAGTGCGCGCACGGCTCGAGTTTCGACAGACATCGCGTATTTTATAACAATGCGCGATCGCTTGAACTTGTCAATACGAACTTTCGACATCGACACGAACTCGTCGATGATAATGCCATTAGATAATGTATTCATATTAAACTTGGGTTGCTCTTATTCGATCATTTTGAATATTAAATTTTCTCTTCGTATATCAATTTAACTTTGTTTGTTTTTTTTCGCGCGAGAAAATTGTAATGCACGTAAGTTACAAAGAAGAAAAAAAGTAATTATTATTTACACGGGCCGTGCATTCGTTTTTTAAGTAACAATTTAAAACTTTGGCGTCCGCCGAGGGGGCATGAATTCGCGTGGGCATCACGCAGCACTGCGCGCCCTAATCTCTCCTGAAAAGTCTTCGATCGCCTCCTCTCTTGTGCAACCGAAACTCCTTTCCATTTCGCACATACCCAAGGCGTATACCTGTATGCATATAACACTCGCGCACACACTTACACACATTGCCTAGCGCATGGAACGTGTAACGAACGCGCGTCCGGCTCCTTTTCCAGCGAGACAGGCCTGTACATACACAGCAGCGGCTGTAGCAGCGGCAGCGCTCGCAGGTAGACTACGAAGGGAACACTTTAATTACGCCTCATTATTTATAGCCGAAACTTTGTATCGAGGCTTCCTTTCGTGACGCGTGGTTGTAAGGGCCCTGTGTATATCCAAAAAGAGAGCGAGAGAACATCGTATAAAACTTTCGGGGGAGCTAGATATCAACTTTTCAAATTCACGTTCGCCTGAATCTTAACTCTCATCTGCGGGACTTTCTCTATTATAAAGCTGCTTCGCTACTACTGCGTGCGCGACTTGAAATGCATGCGAAGTATTCTTTTTTACTTTTTTTTCTTCTTCTGCTTCTTTTTTTCAGTCATTTTTCGCAAGCATGTACTCGGTTAATTCGTATACTTTTTTGTTAGATCAGTCGCGGAATTGTTCAGGAAATTTGAACGCACTCTCGGTTATACTTATATGTGGCCCGCGTGACTATAATAATATTCAAGTACGCTCGGAACTGTATAGCTGCAGTTACGAACACGTCGATATTGTTATATACAGAGGGCGGAAAATAATCCTTGGTCGATCAACGTCAATCGTTTATATCTACGCGACTCGCGACTCGGATGCGAGTGGAAGAATTTCCCTTAGCATCTCCCTTATGATGAGCGTCGAGCGTCAATTTTTCTTTGCCGTCGCAGCAGCAGACGCAGCAGCAGGCTCGAAGAAGAAACGGCTCGCACAGGCAGCCTGAGTTGGCTGACTTTGCGATGACAAGAGAAGTGGAGGTTGCTGCTGCTGCTGCTGCTGCTTTCGCGGCGCGCACTGCGGGGTATATAGTAGTGACATACGCTCCGCAGGGGGCTTGTCATTCGTCTTCCGACAGAAGACCGATTCGATGCCACCATCACTGCCACCGTCGTCGTCGTCGTCGTCGTAGTCGCACTATACTCTCTCTCTACGTGCATGTCCTTTAAGCCCGAGATAAAGAGTGAAAGAGCCAAGAGAGCTGCGGCTGGGACGACAATTGCCGAGCACTCTCGGTTTATTTATCCGTCCCGATGCCTTGAATACAAAGCTTACCCCCTTATAATCTGGTCATTTTTCTGATTTTTTTTCTTCTCTTTATTTTTCATTCAAATTGATGGATTCGATCTTCGTCGTGAAATCGATTTAATTTGAAAAAATTACCGATTCGACTGCGGGGTAGATCTAACTGGAAAACAATCATTGAAAGTTCACGAATCATAACAACGTTATACTGAGCTAGTATCGATGTCAGCAACAGAAGCCGCACGACACAAGCTGACGCGCGCCAATGACATCCTACACATATTCCGTACATCCTAAATGCACAATCTGTTGGTGCACAAGAAGGATCAAACTGGTTATGCAACGTTTCAGGCACATGTGGGGATGCACCTCTTGATACGTATCCACGAGGCCTTACAATCAATTCGCGAACAAGCCGAGTCTCGTACAATCGTATCCCGTACCAATATGAAATTTTTTGCTGCAAATGAGAAAAAAAAATTTACTTCACTCGCACTTGTAAATAAAAAAAATTACGACGCATCGACAGGTAAATTGTTACGCAAGTATAGGGTTGTGAATCATGAAGTGCACGTAAAAGGAGACGTGGGTCCGATTTTCATCTATTGGTACTGCTTTGTACGACGCGCATATAATATACTGTAAATTTTATCTGGAAAACAATCGATTGGCGTGGCTCTCGCCTCACGCTACTCTTGGCAGCGTTCGAATGTTCCACGAGCTTTAGAGTTGTCTGGTAGCGATCTGGCCATACACTCCTACACGTTTAAATGTAGGAAAAGAGAGAGACGGCGAGAGAGAGAGAGAGGGAGGATTCAACGAGCAGGAACTTTGCGGCAAAACAAACTATTGCGCCTGACGGCCACCAATTGTTCTTTAGCTAGCTCGCGCGTCTATACCTATATATTATATATACCGCGCGTCCATCAGAACTGTGTGCGGCTTGTGCGCTCCGCATGCATATAACCTGTTGACATTTACGTGCTTACCTAGCCACCGAGAGCGCTCGCGTCTATATGTATATTCAGCATCGAGCTCGGCTCGTGTGCATGTTATAACGTCTACGATTTTCAGTTCGTTCCCAGCTGTATATACGTACAGCGTTTATAACTCGCTTCGCTTTGCTTCGTCAGAAACACAACTTGTTTTTGCACACCGATGTATATTATAAACCTATAGCCTGTTACCAAGTGCACACGCTCGAGAGGATCGAGAGATTGAGATGTTGATGATACGCCTGTGCAACTGCTATCTGGGCCTCTCAGTTACATAGCTCGTTCGTCTTTTTTCCATACCGAATCTCTGTGTGGAACGTGGAAAGACGAATGTAAAAGGAAATAGAGAGAGAGAGAGAGAGAGAGAGAGCGAGAGGAATAAGAAAAAAAGACACCTGAACGTGTTTAATGTACTTGTGCGCGCGGAACTTGTAAGTGAGTCAAAAGATGCGTGAAACGAGCTTCACGTATGTAAGCTTTTGGAGCTGAGAAACGAATTCTCTACGTGGCTGTATGCCGAGATCTCGAGATGTATCCTTCCTCCAGCAGTCGAAGAAAAATTAAAAACATCCCAAGTTACGTCAGGCGAATTTCAAACAGATTGATGTTCGTACGTGCAGTTTGTTCACTGGAAAGTTTTCTCAGATACAAAACAAAAAGTCAAATTCACAAACGAAATTATATAAGGATGACTTTGATACGAATTGCGATAAATTGGTATCGGTCAATCTAGTGTGTAGCTCGTGTTAATACACATAGAAAATCTCACGTACGAAACATCTATCAAATTGAAAGACCAAAGGAAACGAATGCGGTGCTTTTGGGGAAACAATGCTGCACTCGTATTATGCATAAAAGAAATATAAGTAAAACTACAAAGACCGCCGTCGGCGAACCAATTGTATCGTACAAACAAATTGAAATTCTCCTTGGCTATAAAAGCTCTACGAGAATTTGTATCTTATGCTTCGGCGAGTGCCTTTTTCTCGTTCTCTTTCTATATATGTATAATACCCCTGTCAGTCCAAAAAACACGCGTGCCCGCGTTGCGCACGTCGAGCGTAACCGCACATAGCCGCGCGAAAAACAAGCGCAAACTCGCACGTATAGTAAATAAAAAAAAAAGCTCCACGCAAGCTCTGTGTACGTACGTATTTTTCTGGCTAACCGCGGGTACACAAACGCCGTGGTGCTTATATCGTGAACACAGAAATTTGTGAATTGGCATTTATCAAGCTGCCAAAAATAGCATCAAGTTTTTCGAAAATCAGCAGCGTGATCGCGTGCCGTTATAAAACAATGACATCTGGTCTGGCTGTGTGTATGTTTCGAATCGATTCTTTTCTCATACACGCTCGCTGTGTCCGATCTAATTCGCAGACAGGTGGCTGCTGGCGCGATGCTTCGACGCGTGCGGCTATAGCTGTCGCTGCGGAGCTGGGGAAAAAATCAGTCACTGTTGTCTATTTTTGTTCGCGCTGCGGCACCCTCGGAAAATATTGAAGTTTGCCGAGAGGTCGAATTCCGCGTTTGTTTTCTAATATCTGTCATTGCATTGAGTTCATTTGAGCTTTTCAGCGCGCACGTATACGCTATAAACATACACGTATAACGTCGCGGCGAGACTACACCAACTCTCGAACGCATGAATATTTTCAATGAGTGGGCAAGAGTGAGAGAGAGAGAGAGAGAGAGAGAACTAACGTACACACACGAGGCAGCTGTCATGCAGGGTATACGTCGCAAAAGTCCACGCGGCCCAGCGGCGGCATTGGAATTAAAGCGAAAGTCCATATAGTCATCGTATGTAAAGCTCCATGCGCGCGCGTCCCATTGTTCGTTTTCTCGTTATTGTACTTCGTGTGGCTACACTGTGAATATACTCATCGGTCGATGCCCAGAAAGAGAGTGAGCGAGCGAGATAAAGCGAAGGGTGCAGAGGGGGAGGGTCGGGGCGCACTGACGCTTCATTTGCCGATTTGTGGTCGCGGCTAGAGCACGGCCGGTAACTCGACAATGTAAATATTGCCTTTGCTGCGACGGGTGCGGTGTATGTGTGTGCGTGTGTGAGAGTGTGTGTCTATGCCCGCGCGATGCCCGCAGTGCTTTGTTTTCTTTTTCTCTGCGAGACTGTATTTTTTGTTTTATTTTTTCATCGTCCGATCGCGCGAATTATTACGAATGTAAAATCAGTGCGCGGGCATCGTCTGCTGGTGCCCGCTCGATGTTTGCTTTTAATAATCCATACCGTTGCTTCGTAGATTTACATCGTTAAATTTCATATTGCGCTTCATCACAAAGACGTGTAATTGTCATTATCGAACAATCGAGGCGAGACAGCGTCGACGATATAGCGTAGAACGTGCGGCTGGCAGAAATAAAAGTTAAAAGTAGCTAGCTTCGAGCCATTAGACAACTTGCAGGCTTGTTTCAACGGGGCTCTGCTCTGCTCGCGTTGCCTGCGGTACGTCACGGTGGGCAAAGCCATAACGATCATCCTTATAGCTGCAAGCTCATTATTTGTTGTCAATTAAGTTCCGCAATAATCGTGACACGCACGCACATACCTACCTACCTACATTCATGCACCTATAGACACTGGCAACAGCAGTAGCAGCAGCGGTAGTAGCAACAGCGGATCCAACTTCTCTCTCTCTCTCTCTCTCCCGCAGCAGCTTCTGAGCAAATTTAATGAGCAAACTGATTCCTGCAAGCTCCTATCTACTCAGCATTCCTCTGGCTGTATTCCATAGTCCCATAGATGCTCAAGCTTCGCGTAGATATATATAATTGTGTACAGACGTACACTTCGCGCTCGCAGCGAAGTGTACGGATACATGGTATATACAAAACGAACTCGTAAAATTAGGTGAGATGTATAAAAGACAAGGATACATTGAAAATATATACGCGTTTCAGAGGGATTCTCGGGCATGCATTGAAAATAAGCTTAGTTTTTTACTACTTCTCTCTGTCTTTCTGCGGGCGTATGCGCTACGAGTATTCATGGAGAAACCGCATTGCTGTAAAAGATAAGCTCGCGTAAGATTATGCTCGTTAAATTGCCACAGGTGTATTCACGAAGATCGAGCATCGTTACGCGCTGCTAATAAAGGCACATACATCTCGAGTCGAGGGAGGGAGAGAAAGAGAAAAAGAATCATTACGCGTGAGCGCACGACAAGTGCAGCTCGAAGCACTTGTGCAGCAAATCTTTGAAAAAAATCAAATGAGAAATTTGCTCTCCGTTGATTGTATTTTCCGGCCATCCGACGAACGGCCGGGTGAAATGCCTTGCAAGATTCTCGAAGCTTTGAAGTTTCGACGTCGAAAAACGACAGCACATTCAATGTGCAGTTTAATGTCTAGACGTTCGGTTGCGTGCTTGTACGCGCGCGCGCACGGGGGCCGCATGAAAAAAAGGTACACGCAAGGGATTACGATCGAACCCGCTCGGTGCTTCTGCTGCTGGCGCGCAGTGGTGAGCTTTTGATATAACGAATAAAGAAAAAATCGTCTCTCCCGTCTTAATCCTTGGTTACATAATTTTTCGCTAATTAAGCCTCGGTGGAACATTCAACATGAGCTTTGAACGGGGCGGGCGCCCAGACGATACACACTTTCAGACCAATCATTTAAAATATTAAAACTGCAGTCTAATTGAATCAAGCACGTAGAGCAGCAGCGAAGCTCCCTCTCTCTCTATCTGTCTCTCTATCCTTATCGCTCCCTGTCTCTCGACTGAACGTTCTTAATTAAAGCTTCTGCGATATTTTTCAAGAATAAGACACAAAGAGAATTTCTTTCTGCATCTGCTCACATTCAAGTCAAACGTGTATAATATATACCGGCACACCATAGCTCGCGCGCAGTGCATCGAGGTCAACGGGATATATATCAGCGGCACTCGTGGCAGTCTGCGGTTTCAATGCCCAATGGGAGCTTGGAGAGAGAGAGAGAGAGAGAGAGAGAGAGAGAGAGACGAGCTCTCGAGAGCAACAGTTTTCTTTCATCCGCGAAGCAAGAGTCAATTTGTGAAAGACTCGAAAAAGAGATATACACCGCATAAAAGGGGGTGCGCCTTTCTATATATACACGTATATATAAATCTATGGCGGTGCGGCTCCGGCTTTTACTGAAATTAACGATTAACTCATCACGTGCTCTATACAAGCTTGCCGTATCATGCGTACGAAATTCCGCGTTACAGCGCAGCCGGCCACTCGAAATAAAACTAAAGCTCTAAAAGACGCGATATATGGCTCATTTTGCGCGCACTTCACAGGAAAATACCTATGCAAGCCAGCGAGCGAGATGCGTGAATTAACATGCGTGCGCACTTGTTTGCTATTCTTAATTTTTTGAAAATATTTCCCGATAAAATACATGAGAGCAGAGAATTTTCGAAAATTCAGCTTGCTCTCGGTGTAACACGTACTAGCGTTGTTTTAAATCCCTTCCATCTTGACCAGAACTCGTGTAACTTTTTTTGTATAGAGCTAGAGAAAATTTTAACCGAAAAAGCCAACTAGTATAGACTTTTGAAGCCGTTAAACGAAACGTAGTTTTGCTGCTGTGTGCCGAGTACATTCTTTACGTTAAGCACAAGACTCTACGTCGGGCTTAGAAACTGACGAAATACAACCTTTCCCCCGCGTTTCTGAGAAGTGTCTTAGGAGTTGACTAGCATTTTTTTCTCTCCTACCTCGCTGTAGGTAATGAACGTTTCGCAAGTGTTTAAAAAGCACTAGGGGTTCTGCGCACGTCGCGGCTATACCTATACCCAACCGAGAGGGAACTCATACAAATTAGAGGCGCAGAGAAGCGAAGAAAGTATACGCGAAGCTTTTGCTAATTAAATCATGACGAATTGAAATGGATTCGATGACTCGACGGAAAAAGTTTCGTTGTATTTTTTTGTTTCAGTCGAAACACGTGCACTGCGGTCATGACTCGCGCAGTGATGTATCGCGAACGTCGAAAATGCGCGTCAACTCGGCTCTAATTCGGTATGTGAAAAATACGCGCCAGTCCAGTCAATCAAGAGGTTACGATGTGCAGCTGCACCCCAACAAAATAAATATCCACGTTATCGCTCGTAAAGAGTTCGTATAACGAGCACGGCCGGGGATCCTACTCAAATATGTACCTCCCGAGTTTGCAGAGGTGAAAAATCTTTTGTCCGTAAAATCTCGTCTAGGCTAACGTACGTCAACGTCTCGGTACACAGAGCACAGTTGGGCTACGCGAGTGGGTGTGTGTATACATGTATAGGCTAAAATAAATTTGGTATGTGCAGCGCGCGTGGCACAGGCGCAACACGCAGCCGAAGATTTAGCGTTTAGGTCGACTTGCGAAAGTCGTGCGGTATCTCTCTCTCTCTCTCTCTCTCTCTCTCTCTTTCTCTTTGGTGTACATAGCAAATCTCGTTGAGATACACCAACGACGAGGACAAGGACGATATGCGGCTTCGTGCGGATGTACGAGTATGCGCGTTCCGGGCTAAAGCTTTTTCGTGCGCTGCATGTAAGGACACGTTTATAGTACGCGCATAATTCGATGCTGTCTTATTTGTCTCTTGTTAGAGCTATATGGTGTATGCATGTGTGCGTCTGTGTGTGGGCATTGTAGGGTCGAGGAGCTTTCAGGGGGCAGCGGAGAAGGGATTTACATCGGATCGTATACCGATCACGAACGTGGACTAAGAGTTTGCAAGTTTTTTTTACTAATGATTAGGAATACTGCGTTTTTGCCCTATTTTGACTTTTTATAATTGCTTTCTCCATAGAAAACGAGTTTTTAAAGCAGGCATCGTAAGACAATTTGGTAACATTTTTGTAAACTAGTTTGAATTCTCAACTAATGTCTAAATATATACAGATATTGTGATTTTTTTACTGCCCAAATCTAACAAGTCTATTTCAAAAGCACAATCAATTCATCTCTTTTTTAAGAGTAAATGCAAAAATTTACTTTGTAAATGTATCAACGTGGCATATCACTTACCATTATGTATTGTATTGGTATGGGTTTCGAGATATATTTCTTTGTTGTGTGAATGTTTCTCCTCTTAAATCGTACGTATGCGTTAGCAAATTGTGCGCCTGGATGAATGACATTTTCATTGCAATTTCGGTGTGATTTTAAGACCAAGTTAGCGCCTAATGTACATCGCCGTAAATTGCTGCTATAGCAATTCAACAGTGGAAAAGTGCCACCAAAAAAGCTATCAAAATTGTGAATAAACCTTTTTAATATACGAGCAATAAGTAAAGTCGCAGTCAAGAGCTGAACTCCAGAGACAGTGTTTAAAAACTGATGAATTCAAGTTACAGTGTTGGCTACTCGAAGCACATAACCTCCAATATTTTCTCAGTGCATATCGTGAAATTTCATATAAAATCAAGCGAGTGATGGAAAGCACTGGGGACACAGTTAGGTATTTAGTAATTTTTTTGTGCATGTCATTATATTTAATGAAAATCCACATCAAAATCAAACTAAACTATTTTTCAGGGTGAAGGAAGAGCCAAACGATACAAGCAACGGTAAAAATTTCGATTTGGTGAACTCTCGTGAAAACAAAAACTTTGCAACTTTTAAGTTTTACGAAACATAAGTGAGCTCAATAATTTGAATTAAATCTTGTTTTTCCACTATCAAAAACTATAACAACATCTCAATTTTAGGCAAATCAAAGTGAGGTTTATGCGTAATCCAAAAAGTTAGATGAAAAACTCTTGATAGAATTTGAGTGCAACGATGTTAAACCCGAACTGAATCTTTATCTACAACCATCTGCAAAACTGAGTATCAAAGCCATTCAACTATTGTGAAAGTAGAAAACCAAATTAAGAAAAATTACTTGGATGAAAAAGTTCTAATGATTTCAAAGTCTGAGGAAGTTAAAATGCAGAAGTTAATATGCAGAAAAAATACTCTGAACAAATTATCTTATGAATGTGAGATTTGTCACAAGTCATTTATACACAAAACTAGCCTCAAAACTCACATGAGTACAGTACAAAATGATAAGAAACGCTTCGAATGTGACATTTGTCACAAATCATTTCATCGCATGGTTAACCTTAAAATTCACACCAATACAGTACATAATCAGAGCAAACCCTTTGAATGTGATATTTGTCACAAATCATTTGGATACAAGAGTCACCTCAATACTCACATAAATACAGTACACAACCGCAACAAACCTTTCGAATGTGAGATTTGTCATAAATCGTTTGGAGAAAAAAGATACGTCATTAAACACATAAAGACAGTTCACGATCGTATCAAACCCTTCAAAAGCGAGATTTGAGGCCAATCGTTTGGATTCAAGAGTGACCTCCAGAGACACTTAAATTCAGTTCACGATCCTAACAAACCCTTCGAGTGTGAAATTCGTCACAAATCATTTGGACTGAAACAGCACCTTAAATCTCACATCAATGCAGTACACGATCATACGAAACCATTTGAATGTGAGATTTGCCACAAATCATCTGAAATCAAGAGTAATCTCAAAAAACATAAATGCAGTACATGATCGGAGCAAACCCTGTGAATGAGACATTCGTAAGAAATTATTTGGAGAAAAAGGAAACTTTAATTCTCTTATAAATACAGTACATATTTGTAACAGAACTTTCTAGTTTAATTAAACACTACTTTTGAAAAAATATTCAAATTAATGTTCTTTATTTTAGTGAAGAACAATAAAATATCTCTAACTGTCAATGATTCAACTATGTTGTAACATTACAATTATTTTGTTATTATGAAACATTTCTTAAGTACTTTATCGCTATAGATATATCATTCGAAAATCTTGGCGTAGAAGCAACAATTATTCATAAACTTATTTTTTAATTTAAATCGTTTGCTAGTCTTGATACAACGCGTAAATAATTATCACAAAAAATACCGAATTTCTCTGCTTAAAAAACGTACGTTATCAAATTATTTCATATTAATTGATTTATCAATAAGTCTCTAACATGGCATTTTTCTCAAGCTATACAAAATGTCGATTTCCGTAGTAATCCAAGTAACCCTCGTATAGCAGAAAAAGACGATTGATATTTTTTGGATACAAACCTTACAGTGAAAAATATTTTTGTAAACTTTTGTCAAGGATTTTTATATATAGAAATAAGAATAATCATTGTTTCAGATAGAACCTCTCTGCCAATGTATTGGAAGTGTTTTTTCTTGTAGAGTAAGAAAACCATTGAATTATTAATTCTCAATACTTTTCAAGTTACTCGAAGTTGGACTGACGGATCGAATGTCTTGCAGCTCGCTTGCTAGAAATACAACCATTCTTAATAATTCTTGTGTGGCTCGACGTCACCCAGTGAAAATATGCAATAACACTTGAGGCATAATTAATTAGCAAGCATTCGAAGCATATAATTATACAGTCTTCGAAGCCACAAAAATAAAGTTTTTGGAACTTCTGTCTCTGTGACGTATATACGTATATACGACGGACCAAGTTCTCGAGTAAAATCAAAATACCCGTTGCCCGCGAAGAGATTATCCGAATTAAGTCTTCGGAAGCTATATACGAGTGTGTATATATAAGTAGAGGAAAAAGGCGTTAGTATATAAAGCTGTGATAAGACTTATGATTATAAAACAGATAAGTTTGAATGCTCGGTCATGCTTTCGTAATTCTCAGTGGACCATTAACGTAGGTATGCAAATTTCATCCTACCCTCGGTCGTGCTTATATCTATATACATAATCGGAGAATTTGTCGCCCTGGAAAAGCAGCAGCAGGGAGCGAACAAGCTCGAATTTTCTTTTCTTATACACACTGTCCGGGTGCGCGCGAGCAGCCGAGCTGGTATATGTGATGATATAAAGTCCAAACAAAGTTTCAGAGATTTGTGAAGAAAAATCTCCGCGCATTCGAAACTTTTCTCAATTTTTAGAAAATGGCTATTTTCACGCTTTCCCGCGTAATCGTGCGACGATAAAGATAAAAACATTAAAACTCTGCTGGTATTCTTCGGGGAACGGGGGGGACTTATTTGCTTTGGCTTTGAAAGAAAACTGCTCATCACATCAAACGCGAGAGGGACTTGATGAATTATGGTCGTATGTGAACGTAAGTGTATAGAAAGCCTGACGAAAGGAGATATCAAGTACAAAGGCGCGAACGCGCGATAATCAGTGTGTGTATACACAGAGAAAAGCGTGCGAAAGCGAAAGGACTTACATTACGGATTGGCTGGCCGAAGAAATGCAGGGCGTCAAGAGGGGAAGTTCCTGGATAAGCAAAAATAGAGAATAAGCTAAAGGATATTTAGCTAGCCTCGATGATAGCTTTGGTCGTTTGAAAAACTTTTCTTTGCTCGCCGAACTTTTTCAGAGATAAATTAAGCGACGAAGAAAAAAAAATATTAAAGAAGTACAGTGTTGGAAAGGTTTTTCGAGCATTCATGCCCCTTCTGTGGTTCCTTACCTTTTACATCTGAGACTACATTCGCGCGAAATAGAGCATTATTCATGAGTGTTATCTTAAATATTTTTGATTATGCATTTTTAACGAGGCGCTTTTTATTACAGATGTTAACATGGTAGCAGAACCAAAACCTCATCAAACTGGCAGAAAGAGACAAAATATGTCAAAGACAGGAAATGATTGGTATGTTGGATATAACTTTATTTAATTAGATATTTTGTCCGTTAATTGATAATTTTAATTACTATCAAACGCTAAACGTCTGCATTTCAGAACAAAACATATCAGTATAATTGTACATCCGGTATGCATGACCCTAATAATATACTCCGCGAAAAAAATTTTGCCACTTGCGAATTCACCATACTCAATCTATTGATGAAATCAAAAAGCTCAATCAAATTTGACACTTGATTACGATTAATCTTGTTACAATACAAAACAGATTCTGGAATATTAATCCTTACATTGAAATACAATAATATAGTTCGTTTTTCAAATCAATAAGCAGCAGTGTGAAAAACAGCTGTGACAAGTAAAACTTCAACAAAATTTCAATAACAAAAACACTTATAGTTTTTTGAAAAATGTATGTATAAAATACTCTCACGCTACTTTGAGGCTCTCGTGTTACACAAACGATTATCGATCGTAAACGTTCGAGTTTCACGGGTGAACTGGCCAGATCCAACGCGCTCAAAAAAATTCTGCTTCAAAAAAGAGACTCCCGATTCGGAGACTTACAAAAGTGCTTAATTTCAACAATGCGAATTAATACACTTGTTCTCGCTCGTCCTCGCGTTTACACCTGATACATTTTGTGCCTGCACTTAAAAACTTGCGAATGCACTCGCGAGTTCTGGTGCAGCACAGGTATACACCTCATGGCTTCCAGTCGCTGGGGAGTTATCTTCGACGCGGAGTCTTTAAACCCAAAAACTTCAGGAGTTAGAGAAGCTGCCAGAGTGTCGAGCTGACGACGATTTCCCTGCTGCCGCTGCTGCTCAGGGGGAATGCTATACTATACTACCTTAACGACAACACCATTAGCTCGCGAAATGTACTCGCGTCTCCTCTTTATCGTGTCGTCCTCTCTTTTCTTCGCACAGAGCCCCTCGACACACGCGTTGATCAAATCAAGTCGCTTACGCATCGCCTGTTCCAGCCTGTGCGCGCCTACACAAACACTAGAGCGAGACTCCTTAGCTTTTCTTTCTGCTCTCGACTTTATCCTACTCACTCATCTGGGCCGAGCTAATACTTTCTCCTTTTCTTCGAGAGCTTATACAGTATATTTCAAGCTTTGCCCTTTCGCATGCACTCGCTACAGTTTGAATGTGATGCATCGCGTACTGTATACATGGCTACACTATCACAGTCACACGGCCGAGAAATTGTGCTTTATGCGACGAACGTGTGTGCGCGAGTCCGTGAGCTTACCCCCGCGCAGCGACTATAGTATACCGTAGGAATGTACAACAAAACACAAGCGTCGCGCGCGCGGCATTACAAATTCAAATCGGATTTACGAGGTTGTCCGCCCTCCCTCCCTCCTGTTCCCTTCAACTGCCAACTGCTTCACTCTCCCGCTCCCTATACACCGTGTACTCCTTACCTCACGCGCGCCTTTACTTACACACACATACACGTGCACGCACATCTGTACATATCAAGCTGCTGCAGTCATGGATAGGGGGAAACAACAACGACAGCGCGAGAGGATTCTATTCGCACGCGCGCCATGGATATACCTACGTGATGTTTTTGCCATTCCGAAAGTGAGATACATGGGAAAAAAGAGAATCGAACTGCGCGAGTTATCGATGCTGCAGCATCGGAGCAGGAGGAGAGGAATACAGGCTTTTATTTTCGAAAGCGCGATGCGCGATGTGTTATAGATACGCAGCGACGATGGATTCAATCTGTTCGGCGCGCAGATTTTAGTTAAATTGAAAATTTTATAAATGCATAATCGCCCGAAGGAGACTGATAGACCGAGTTAGAGGAAATGCAGGCTGCGCAAGTGATTTTATCCTGTCTTTGCGGACTCGATTGATTAATTAATTTTTGATGACGAATCGAAACGATCGAGACTAAATAATTCCTGCAAAACTGCAAGACTACAACACTTTTAACTTTCTGTAAGATTATATAGGAAAATTTTCATCGTATAGATCAAAGTTGATGCCTCATAACCAAGTGGAATCGATAATTATGCATCATAAGCAGCGCATGTAATTTTAATTAATATCCCGCTATAATCCATAAAATTGACTTATAAATCTGGCGGTTTGCGTAATTAAGTCTCGCAATGCGCCGAGTCAATGTTCAAGATTCAAGATCAAAGTAAAAGCGCCATTATACATACGATGCGCTGATCGTTGTATCATTATTCAAACGCTCGTCGATTAATTTATACCATTTTTTTTTACAATGAGCGATGCCGATGCACAAATCAATTTTTCTCTCATGAGGGGAGAAAAGAGCAAATTAAAAAGTCAAAACTTAAAAAACGTCGAGGTCTCGCTTGTCTCTCTCTCTTTCTCTAGTGGGATTTACCACTGCGCCGAGAGCGTGACGTGAACGAAGGAGAGGAGCATGGGATGCACGACGCACGAAAGTTAAAGCTCGACGACCTGAACGTTCAACGCTCTTATATCATATATTTATTATATTATACGTTTTGACGAAGCCAAGGCAGTCGGGTTTTAATTAACCGCAACCCTTAAAACCGACTTTTTGTATGTTTTTTTTTTCTCGAAAGCTGCACAATACTGCGCTGTTAAAGATTTCGTGTAAAAAGACTTAAAAGCAACAAAGGAAATTTAAAATAAAAACCATGAGATTTGCGCCTCTTGTCGCGACGTGAACCAATACAGCTGCATTGAATAATTACACTTAAATTTTATCGTGAAAAATGTTGCATTATACAATATAAAAAACAAAAAATCATCTCCGACAGCTTTGTATGAACACGATTATGCCCTTACGTCAGAACTCATCTAAACAATTGCATTGATCGTCTCACAGCTGTACATATTATGCGTAATACATATAAAAACAGGTCTCAAGCATCGTTACGGCGTATTGCTCCAGAGTTGAGAGAAAGGAAACACACACTCGTGCATAATACACATTCGGATATAGCGAGCGTGGCGACTAGTGTATAATACGAGACGCTCATCGTCGTCGCGGTGCGCATTGTTGGACGTTTTAATCTCTCTCCACGCCTCGGCTCGAATGTAGTCGGCCCGAGCCTAATGCCGAGAGCGTGCTGAAACATAACTTCAAGAAATGTACCTAGGACTACGTGCGTGTATAGCCTGTATATAAATGCGTGCGTGTACTGTTGCATTTATACGTGTACTTGCATATAGTTATCTGATTATATCTTCGCGTACAACACCCGTTTGTACACAGGCTGATCATACGCCGATAGTTGCGGACACGTTTTCGGCAACGTCTCGCCAGCTTGAAACTGGTCTTTTATCGACTTTATATAGTTCGAGCTTTGTAAAATAAATTTATGGAAGTTCTTGTCTCGTTGCAACTCGATACTGGCGTTTAATAATTTGTTGATGCACAAGTTTGGGATCGCCACAATGCACAATATTATTTTGATAATTTAAATCATCAAACAGATCTCTCAAAAATTGAGACGCCACCAGCGAACAGCAAACTCGCGCGCCCGCGCGAGACGCCGAGGTTGATTTAAATTGAATTAACCGTCGCATTTGTATGAACAATATTATAAACGAAATTAATAACATCGAGTCGCGAGCGTGCGGCGATGCTGCTGCTGCTCTGTCTCGAAAATTTCGCCTCTCTCTCTCTCTCTGCGCGGCGTGGCGTGGTGCAAGCGAGGAAAATTTCTCCTCGTGCTCGCGGCTAATCCATTTATGTACGAGCGAAACAAATTGAAAAGCTCTTAATCCTTTAAAGCGTAAGGAACAAATTGTCCTACCTACTGTTGCATTGCGTGTGTGCTATATAAGTATACGTATATCTATCCGTTTGTAAGTGTGTGTAGTCGTTGCTGCAGCAGAGCAACATACGTATGTATATTTGAGAGAGAAAGAGAAGCATGAGATGGGGACCGTGGTGGTACGCGCGGGTTGGAGGCGACTAACGAAATTCCAGCAACAAAACTTATTACAATTTCTCCCGAGTAAATTGCGTTATTATACGTAAACAAATACGTTGGCATACGCAGAGGCATTCACGACTTCGTATTACTCCGCCCCTCGTGCTCTCTCTCTCTCTCTCTCTCTCTCTTATTACAATAACTCAATAACTACAGCAACCTTTCCTCATACATGGAAGCTCGCTTCCATTATTCCCCTATCAAAAACCTCATCACCCTCCTCCCCCAATGACACTCGCCCCATAGCTCTTTTATCTGAATTATCCAAAATACTCGAACGCGTCATCCACACCCAACTCATCACTTACCTCATTGATCATGACCTGCTCTCTCCTCATCAGCACGGATTCCGGCCGAGTCATTCCACCCAAACAGCCATCCTGGACATCACCGAGCGCGTCAGATCCGCCATCGACGAGCGGATGGTCTCGGTCTTAGTGTCCTTCGATTTTTCGAAGGCCTTTGACACGATCCCACACCGTCGGCTGCTCGTGCGGCTACGTGAGATCGGCTGTGATGACTTGACAATCCGTTGGTTTGCGGACTATTTAAGCCTACGCAGCCTAGCAGTGCGGAAGGCTGATGGTTCGCATTCTCATCTCTACCGCACCACATCTGGCGTCCCACAAGGAAGTGTACTCGGCCCACTCCTCTTTCTCATCTACATAAACTCCCTCCCCTCCATCCTCTCCCATTCACATGCCATCATCTTTGCAGACGATACGCAAATCATTTCTCACGCCCCACCGTCCCAGTTCAGAGATTTGGTGTCTCGCATGACTGCTGATGCCAACGCTGTTCATCAATGGGCCATGGATAATGGCCTTAGCTTAAATGCCCAAAAAACCCGCGTTTTATTGCTGGGGAGTCGCGTTTTTATCAATGCTCTTGGCAGAGCAAACCCCCCTAAAATTGTACTGGCTGGCACAGCACTCGAGTACTCACCCACCGTAAAGATCCTTGGTCTGGTGCTCGACTCGAAGCTGAACTGGGATCCACAAATTTCATCCGCCTCATCTAAAATCCATTATGCCCTATACTCCCTACGTCACCATCGCAACTCCCTGTCACGTCATCTGCGCCAGCGTCTCGTTCAGGCGCTGATTGTTCCACACCTCGACTACGCAGCGGCGGCGCTGACTAGCCTCACGGCTGAGCAGAAGCTCCGATTACAGCGCCTACAAAATGCCTGCATTCGATTTATCTACGGCAACATTCCACGAATGGCACATGTCACGCCCTATCGTTTAGCACTTGGTTGGCTCTCTGTTGCACGTAGGCGCGACCAACTAATGATTCTCCTGGCAAAGAAAATCGTGATCAGTGGCACACCATCCTGCCTGGCAGCGCGATTCACACTCCTTGAGAGCCGTGATCCAAACCGTAGAGTGACGCGACAACTTCCTCCACGTCTTGACTACCCATCTGCTCGTACATCAACACTCCATAATTCATTCACTCATACGACCACCAAATTGATCAACTCCCTACCTGCATCATTCTCCCTTCTGGCCACGTCTCCCCACCCTCGCACGTTCCTCCGCAACCACTTCCTCTCCCTTGAGAAGTCAGAGTGGCTGCAGCGCTGTGCGACTGAGAATCTCTCACCCGTACCTCTTCCTCTCATTGGCCTACTTTCACTTCCCAACTACAACTAATAGTACAATCAATTATCACTAAAATTCACCCCGCATGACTGCAGTCCCTGGGCAATTGTTGGTGGGCCTGGGGCCTTTCCTCCGTCTGCCCTGGCCTGGCGATGGAGCTGGCGGGCGGCTCCCGCATTCTGGCTTGTCCCACTTCGGGTCAGTGCTCATTGGGTGTCATTGAGCTTTGTATATATGTAAATATGTAAATAACTGTGCTGTACTCTATTTTTATTTTCTTTCTTTTTGCTGTCGTCAATTGTCTATCTTTATGTAATGTATTACCCATCTGCGCTAATTGCTCATTGTATATATGTATTTTGTTTATAATTCTTTTCACTTACTATCTGTAATTTACTTCGGGGCCACATGGGGTTCTACCCCCCGGTCCCATAATAAATAAATCAATCAATCAATCTTACTCGGCCTCGGCCTCTTTATACTTTAGCACACGAGCAGCTCTAGAGCTAGCTCGATTATGGTGTTTGCTGCTGCTACTTCCAGCTCTACTGCGCTTTCTCTGCTCTCTGTCTTTCTCTTTCTCTTTCTCTCTCTCTCTCTCTCATCTAGCTTTTGCCGAGTGCGCGCGCGGGGTTAATTACTTCGTGCCATTAACGTTAACTTTCGTGCTTAAGCGTGTAACGTTCGGGTTACACACGGGATGCTCCGTACAAGCCGAGCGCGAACTCGTACGATATATACGTATATACCAACCCACGCACACTAGGTAAACGTGTGCAGTTGAGACGATGAACACTAGACTACCACACTAGCCACCTAAGAAAATGTATGTAACACTCTCGGAGCTTGCGCCACGCTCGGATGGATGTGTCGAGTACGCTGCAGCTGTATAGTAGAATGTGTGGCGGTGTACAATTAAGTGCGAGCTTGGGTGCATCGCCGCAATCATCGAGCTCATTTGCTATTACAATTAACCGTAAATTATTTTTTTATCATTTCGTGAAATTATTGATGAAGACTCTCGATAAAAGAATGGTTTGCTGATGAAAAATAACAAATAAAATAATTTTTCTGAGAAACTCAATGCGTTAGTTTTTTTTAATATTTGTCCATTATACATCATGTGTTTATTATGTAAAAGAAAGAGTCTATCGATGTTTCTTTTTCACACTTCTCTGTCAGGCTTCTTAGAGCAGAGAGACAAGCCTCATTCGTGCAGATCGTACATCAGTCTCGAGTCCCCGAGATACAGGATGCTGAGCTCTCTCCATCCGCGTCAGTGCAGAGGCTTTGCTCCTCTTTCTTTTCTCGAAAATCAAGATCTTTTCTTCTTTTTCTTCTTCTTCTCTCTTCTTCTCTCGTTGCTCCCGACTCCTCATCCCTTTTTTTCCACGCTCGCGCGCGCGTACATGCAACATTGGTTCGATGTTTTGTACTCCGGTGGAAATGCTTCGACGCGTCGCTGCTGTACAACGCTTTAAACGAAAGCTCCACTTTAAAATTCATTTTTTTCCTCTCCCTGGCTCTACTTATTCTTTTTAATGAAGCCAGCATTTTTTTACTCAATATTAACTGCGTCATTTGCATTTATAGTTTTTGCTTTAAATATACGGCCCCTCGCGCCTCGGCATCGGGCAGCAGCAATCGTCACTCGGTAAGGCGAGAGAGATTAGGTGTAGGCGGCTAAAATTGTTTTTTAACACGGGCTTGAAATGGCTTGAATTGCTATATCGTTTGTGCAGTCGAGCGCGCGCGCAAGTCGAGGCTATATCGTGCTTTTATCGCTCCACGGGCATTTATGCTAATCGTGACATGCGCGCCACATTGTCGCTGCTAACCACTCTCACTCTCTAGTGTGCTATATAGGCACATACACACATAGGAATCTATATAGGTATATACGTATGCGAGCTATAGGTGTGCATTGCACACACCGTGGCAGCAGCTAACAAGTGTGTCGTTCGAGCTTAGCGATGACTGCCGTTCGCGCATTAACTTTTTGGCGTATTTATAGCTGCGCGACTTTATACAGATGCTATGTGCCATACTACTATATGTGTATTACGGGCCGTAACTCGGAATTCGCAGGCTGTATTAGCGTCAACGCGCATCGCTATACACGGTGGATATTTATATGGAAATATCACGCGCGCGCGCCCGCTATTTTATGTATCCGAATCCGTTATGTTGACACGCGCGCTCAGACGCAGCTTATATATCTCTATGTTAATGGACAATTTCGAATGAGCGCCGCGTGTTATATGTGCGGCATTGAATGGCGAGAACAATAATTTGTTTCACTGCGTTGGTTATTAACCGCGAATGATCGGCTCATTGATATTATACTTCTTTTATGCGCTTTTGCAACGTGACTTTTCGCGGGCAACCCAAGAGACATTGAGAATTAGGTGAGCTTGCGCGAACCGATTTTAACAATATATATTTACGCCAACCTACTTTTGCGTCACGGCTTAAAACAAAAGATAAATTAGCGGCTGCCACCCTGCTCGCGCGACACTCTACGTAGATATATAAATCGAAATAATCTAACCCCAATTCGTTGCGCGAAGCAGAATGTCGAATCGGCCGTTGGAAAACAATAGCTCGGCTCGTATGTCCGTATGATAATTTAAGGCGGATTTTCGAGCAGTCGAATCAAAAGTTATATCAATAATTTTACCCCGCGCTCGCAGCGCGTCTCGTGTTATGCAACTGTGGCGCGATTGCATTCCATTTGGTTAGTAGTGGCCGGAGAGCGCAATATGTACGTATGGCTTGCGTGAAATACACCCGTAACTCTTGCAAATAGCTCGTTTGAAAATTAATAGCATCATCAGACCTCTTCCATTTGCTTTCTACTATCTCTTTCTCTTTGTTCTTGCACATATTCGCTAACGTATATTACACGTTTGTCAGTCTCTCTCTGTGCTACTGCAGCAGAGGAGACGCGAGTATGCGTGTACGTGTGTTTCTCAAATGGCAACACATTAACAAGCTTCTCACACGGTCGGCTAATGAAGACGACTATAGTCGTCGTCGTCGGCGGCGTCGTCGATATAGTTCACATCGAAAAACAAAGCTTGTGTATATGCGAGCTGCTCTATAGCGAGTATCAAGCGGCGACAATAAATTACAAATGTCACGCGCGCGCCGCGGCACTGCTCTCTCGAGTGTACATGAATCAAGTCTGCTGCGCGCTTATATACATATACACCTACCTCCGCGTCTATACGTGTGTGCGTGCACATATCTATTCCATGCATGTGCAAAAGCTCTCTTTCACTTGCTTTTTCCATCCCGTCCAAATAGATTGTCTCCGTGTGAATGTGCGCATGTGTATCGCCGATTCAAGAATGACAATGCTTAACTAATAGCGTTTCCTGAGATTCGATAAAAAGTATCGCGAGAAGAGAAAAAAAAATAGGGGGATGTACGTCTCATTTGAATAGTGTCACGCATTTAAAGAGGTTGAGCGCTAGATCAATTGTGATATTACACAGCTGCAACTTCGGGATCCCTAAGAATTTATCTGATGTAAATAATTAAACCTCTACGGGTGTTCAAGACTTCATTCGAAAGCTATAAACTTATTTGATTTGGTAAATGACAAATATAAAATTGTACTGCAATGTTTTAATACGAGTCCTTGCGGTTTACGTAATTTTAAAAAATACGCTGAAGCGAATATGGAAAATCGATCGTAATAAAAATGTTATTAGCCTCACAATTTGCTTGCGACAAGGTCGCGAATTTTTGGCCCACTTATTGATGACAACAATAGCTGTACATTCTCGTACGCGTGATACTCAATTACAAAACGAATTAAAATTGGGCTCGATACGACGCCAGAAATAAATGGGTTTCCAGCGATTATTACTGCACAATACAATATGTAGTGCATCCTCTTGCTTGTACTTTTTTCGCGTTCTTGTTTGTGCAAAATACTCTCTTAAAACAGTAATGGCCTGATCGTGTCATCGGTATAGATGTGTTGTGACTGGTAGTTAAATTTTTGGTTACATACAAATTTTCTTTCCGGCTCATCGTGCACGACAAAGAAGCAAATTCGCATTCGTAAATGCGAAATGACAGGGTAGTTTTTATTTTTTAAACGGTAAATTATGAAAATACCCTTTTTGATAACGTGTAAAAATTAGGGGCAGGGACTATTGGGAATTGTATATGGGGTAGATCCAGCTCTCCCGTTTTACTGATTCTACCTATAAACATTTTTTCAATGTAAACTAACTTATTGAAAAGTAAGAGTGAGGAAGCTAGCAGTTTAGAAAATAGCGACTATACTAATACTTACTTATTACGGCGCGAGAATCTACTCGATAGATACTCGATATACTTTGCATTGTACAGTTTATCAATCTTTTGTATGTACGGGAATCAGTCGTAAAGGTTGTCCGGCAATGTTAATAAATAATCAACGAATTGAAAACAAAAAAATTGTTAATATTTTAATTTATGTATAAAAGGTGAATTAATGAGTGTTCAAAGTAACTACAAAATAAATAACAGCTTGAAATATTTTATTAATTTTCACAAGATTACAGAATTTTTACATGAAATAATTTCTAAAATACGGTGCTTACTCAAGTGATTGTAAAAATCTTTATTACATCCAAATTTCTTTGGACTAATCTCACGCTCTATTGTTTAAAACAATTAATTGTTTGAGATAGTGTAAGATTATGTATTGCTATTCTGTGACGTTTAACCCATTAAGTCCCAAGAGGACGTTTTTTCAACACTATATTCGGCCACTGTATTTTTGGTGTAAATAGGGTCAAAAAAATATGCGAGTAACTAATTCTAATGTAAAATTTAATGCCCTTTTAAAATCTGATCTCAGATTTTGGAAAAATGATCAGGTCAAAAGTTAAACTTGATTTTATAAAAAAAAACGTGATTTTGAAAAAAAAAATTTTTTTATTTTTCGAATTTCCAAATGGAAACCATTTGAAATCTCAAGAGTTTCGTGCAAATATCGCGTCCTCGATATCTAAACTGAAAGTTTGCGGGGTACCGATTGAAAAAATTAATGTTTAAACACAAAAAATGGCGGTCGAAACTCGCAAAATTGAATGAAAACTTATAGAATTTTTACTCAAAAACGAAGGACTTGAGAAAAAAGTGTATTTTTTAACTTTATTTTCTTCAATCTAAACCCCACTAACTTTTAGTTTAGGTATCGAGGACGCGACATTTGCACGAAACCCCTAAGATTTCTAATGGTTTTCATTTGGAAATTCGAAAAATAAAAAAAAATTTTTTTTTAAAAATCATGTTTTTTTGGGTAAAATCAAGTGTAACTTTTGACCTGATTACTTTTTCAAACATCTGAGATCAGATTCTGAAAGGGCATTAAATTTTACATTAAAATTAGTTACTCGCATATTTTTTTGACCCCATTTACACCAAAAATACAGTGGCCGAATAAAGGGTTGAAAAAACGTCATCTTGGGACTTAATGGGTTAAGGTGAATTTTTTGTCCAAATGATTTGAAACAAATCTCACATTCAAAAGGTTTGCTACGATGATGTAGTGCACTCATGCGAATTTGGAGGTTAGTTTTATATCCAAATAATTTGTGACAAATTTCACATTCAAAGGGTTTGCTCTGATTATGTACTGCATTGATATGAACTTTAACTTCATATTTTTTCCCAAATGATTTGTTACAAATATCACATTCAAAGGGTTTTGTCTGATCATGCACTACCGTAATGTGATTTTTTAGTAAATTCTGGTATCCAAATAATTTGTGACAAATTTCACATTCAAAGGATTTGCTCTGATTATGTACTGCATTGATGTGAACTTTAACTTCATATTTTTTCCCAAATGTTTTGTTACAAATATCACATTCAAAGGGTTTTGTCTGATCATGCACTACCGTAATGTGATTTTTTAGTACATTCTGGTATCCAAATGATTTGTGACAAATATTACAGTTAAACGGTTTGTTACGATTATGGATTACGTTTATTTGAGTTTCAAGGGTATCCTTGCGGGCGAATGATTTTGAACAAATATCACATTTATATGGTCTAATGCCCTTGTATGTCGCATGGATATCTATTTTTAGATTAACTTTTCCTTCATAAATTTGTCGACACAAATTGGACTTTTGATATAGCTCGGTTTGAGTTATTTTTTCAATTATCCGCACTTTCTCTGATCCATCAAGCTTCAATCGGGAATCTTCTTGCAATTGACTATTTTCATCGTACAAGTAATTGACCGGAATTTGATTTTCCATCTTCTCAACAGATCGATAGTTTGGATGCTCAGTTTTTCCGATAGTTATCGATTGAGTTTTAAGTTCAAGTTTAACATTTTTGCACTCAAAATCAATGAATACATTTTCATTTATGTTACTGGTCTTATTTTCGTTTTCTGTTTTCACTATAGGTGGATAACTTTAATACTTAGTCTTGCAAATTGTTGTCGATAAAGACTCTTGTTCTGGTTTAACATTTTTACACTCTATATCAATGGATATCTTTTCATCTAACTTGCTCTGCGATGTCATAACCTTATTCGTGTATTTTGCCTAAAATAAAATTTTTGTAATTGTTTTGATTGTGGAGAAACAAAATATAATTCAAAATATTGAACTTACTGATGATTTATGAAACGAGAATGTTTCAAAGTTTTCTGCTTTGCAAAAGCCCCCCAAGTTGAAATTAAAAGCATCACCTGCTTCTGTACAAGTATCGTTTGGCTCGTCCTTCACGCTGAATAATAGTTAAGTTTGATAACGATCAAATTTGAATAAATAATGGTATGTACAAAAAATGTTGTACCTGACTGTATCTTCTTTGGTATCCATCACTTGCTTTGTTATACGTGTTCACTGTAAATTTTCACTATGCACTCTAAGAAAATATTCGAGGTTATATGCCTCGAGTTTAACAATTTGTAAACACTTGCTCAGGAATTTAGCTCTTCTCTAGCGACTGAATGCACTAACCGTGTATAAGCGAGGTGACGCCGTAGCTTCTTAGCGATACTTTTCCCCTCCAGTTCGATTTGCTGTATACATTCATATATAGACCGTGGCATGTCGTTGAAAACAAACCAAAATTGTAATGAAAATGTCATTCATTCAGGCGCAAAATTAGCTTATACTCATGTAGTGCGATATTCGTGGAGAATTATCCATGCAAAAAGGAAAATATATTTTTGAACCCACGCCAATATAGTACATAAAAGTATTATAACATGTGATATTAGAAATGAAGTTGAATTATAATACATAAATTAAACATCGCAATACAATTGTTAGAGTCTTAGTATAAAATAAATTACGACATAACTACTTTATGGCTCGTTACAATTTTTAGTCAGAATTTTCGCTGGTAAATTGGTTAAGAGTATACAAAATAAACCAATCTCCATCAACGTGAAATTAAGCTTCGACACTCGAACTATCAACGGCCCTAAAGTACATCATCCGTCAATACGTGTCAATGTGCTTGTAAGCGTAACCTTTGTCTCGTGGCAATGTAATTTTCGCCTACAATACCGTGCTTTCGAACATCAGCCGCGCTCCACAAAGATCGTACGGGATCGAAATAATATACATGCATAGCTCGAAGATGAAAAATACAAGGGCGATTCCCCTCGCATAATTATAACGCGTCCCGTGAATTTTTGCGCATGTTATTTATCAATTTTATGCGGCTACACGCTGGGCCACGTATGACATTAATCCCAGGTGTTAAACCAGTATATAGGCGCGCGTGCAACGCGCGATGGTACGCGCTGCAGTGCGAGAGTGTGTGTCACGCGGGAGAGCTTTTGTGCTTCGAATAATTGCGCGCACTGCGGTAATTCGCGTTTGATAAAAAGTCAATTACGGTGAAAAACCTCTTTTGTCCGATCTATATAGATTCGGCCTGATCCACTGGCGAGCATATAATGAGATTTATTACGGTTTATGTACGCACAATAGCGTCAGTGTAATCATTATTAAGCCCAAAGTGTTTATTGTGTATGAACGACGTGTAACAAAAGAATTGTTGTTTTAACAAATGGCCATGCATACAAAAATAGTTCGGGTTTTGGAATTATAAATGAACGAATTGAATTATTTTTGCCTCTCAGCTTAAATACCATAAATTGGATGTTTTTAGCTAGCATCACACTTCTATCATGATTTCCGTTTCGTATATCATTGCGAATCTTTAAAAAGATACATGCAATTGAAATAATCAAACTTATTTTAAAGTAGAACTTAACAATAAAGCTATATTATAATTCATAACTGCAAAATCTCTCAGTTAGAAAAATAATTATTGCAAGCTTTTATACATTTAAAAATTCATTAAATCTTTTGTTTCTCTTACCTATTCTAGTATATCCTGTACTTTTCTCACATTATTTTCCGAAAATACTTCCGTCCTCGACTCTTCAACATTGTACACATCATTATACAGCTGAGTGAAAATCGTTAAGAATTACTATAAGTTATATAAGCGAACGTCAAGCTGTTAGAGCTTTTCATTAAAAATCATACAATAGATTCTCTTGTAAAAGAGGGTTGGTCAGAGGAAATTATAAATATTCATGAGCTTGTTGATTTCACGCCTATCGAGGCTTGCGGCGAGTATAGTCGTGAAGATTTACTCGAGATAAGCCCCTCTCCACCCCCTTCTTCTTTCACTCACTCTCAGCTGATACGAGAGCAATAAAAAAAAACGTTTGCATAAATGAATACATAAACTTTCTCGCATTGATCTCAAGCACGTGTACGTTTATAACGACTTTTGCGTAATATGTCCATATCGTATGGCGTGCACGAGTTGCTTTGATATTAGCATAGATTCAAATATGCGAGGCGCAACGGATTGAACCCGGGCACTTGATTACCTTATTTTTTTTTTCTCTCTCTCTCTCTCTCTCTCTCTCTCTCTCTCTTTCTCTTTCACGATTTTCCAGAAAGATACGCCTGGACTATACACTTTATAAGCAGGACGTGAATCATCGATTTTTTTTAAAAAACAGCTGCGTCGTCGGGGCAACCGATATATCGGTATAAATTCTCTGACACTTCGAACGAAACATTTTAATTTTTAAAAAGGTGTTTAAAAAAGTGAATGACGTTCCTCAATCATAATTTAAATTTAAAAATATCATATCATATTATTTTCGAAAGTTGGGTCATTTCATCACGAAATTCGTACCAGAGGGGGTACATAATGATTTCATCTCGAATGACTGCACTCGTCAATCAACGTTACTCGGGGAAGATCCCTCTTTCTCTCGTGCGCGTCAATTTTTTTTTATTGTTCGAATTAAAAAGGTTTTCAATGTTACCGGTAGTCGCAGCACGACGGGCAAGGGCGACAAATTTTTTCCCATCACCTCCTGAAAGCTAGGAGCAATCGATCTTTCGTTCAGTCGGTCGTTTTCTTTCCTGGATCAGGAGAGATGATTAAAATTGATTTATTCAAATTCAATATGAATATCAATATCAATTTTCCACCGCGAGGTTCGACGTAATACAGCAAATTCATTTCAGAGGCATTGTTACTTAAAAATAAAGTCTGGGCGGGGGGTGGGTGGGTGTCAACGCACGAATCGAGTATGCCGTAGCTACATAAGCTCCGACGATCTGGGGGCTGCGGTGACGCGACGCGATTGAAGCGAATTTATAAATATACGGACGTGGGACTGCAATCGGCAGTTTACAGTTCGGCTGTGCCAATAAGTCATATCACGTGTCGCCAGCCGCAGTCAATCGCCGGGCGTACACGAACACGCGTTATAACGTAACGCGCATCGAGGTGCTAATAATATATAATACTCGCGGCAGGTGTGTGCGTAAATACGAGTGTGCGCAAGCTCTACGCGCGCGCGAATAAGTATACATGCACAGAAGCGCGCACGGAGACTAACAACAGTAGTAGCAGCAACAACAGCAGCAGCTTGTAATCGGGTAATTGAATGCTAATGGCGACCAAAGTGTTGCGCCACGAACTCTCGCTCGACCAGTCTGCAAATATGCTTTTCACTCTCTCGCTCGCTCTCTCTCTCTCTCTCTCTCTCTCTCTCTCTTTCGGTTAGGATCGTTGTTTGCCTTGAACGCCCCCTTCATTGTCGCGCTAGTATATACACACACACACATGTACACGAGCCGCGTACTAGTGCGTACTATATAGCCGCACTGGGCACAGTTGCAAGCTCGAGTTTCATTGTTTTGCAACAAGCGATGTTGCACAGCCTTCCCCGCGCGCTCTGAATGTGTGGCGCTTTTTTTCCCTGTCCTCGTTTCTTCTTTCGAGCTTGCACATTCCCCACTTGCTGTGTTTGCTCAGTAGAATTCGATTGTGTGTAAAGCGGCCACCGTTTGTACATTGGAGCACCCAGCAGGACAGTTATGTCCTGGTAATAAGCTTTGGGTCGGACAATTATCTGAAAATTTCAAGTAGTAAAAAGTTGATATAATCAGCCGTCGTATTTTTTTGTATTTGTATCGCTGCGATGATAAATAATCAACGTTTGACAATGCTTAATTAACTTTTTGGGCATGGTCTATTATTACCTGACTTCGTTATTGCGTAATTCGTAAAACAGCGACAAAATTATTGATTACAAAAGTTAGAGGAGGTACGAGAATATGAGAGCTGTTTTTTTCGAGACAGCTTTCTTGCCATGCATACTGCATAAACTGATAAGTTTTTTTTTGCAAGCCACACGCCGCACATATACATATAAACATCCTTAGAGAATGCATGCGGCTCCGTATATATAAAATAAACAACACCTCGTCGTAAATTTCTCTCTTACCTTGCCGCGCGGCGCATATACCCACGTACGTGTGTATATGTATATATGCATAACTCGCAGGTAAAAAATATTTAATTTCGTCCTTCATTTTTTATCATACACTATATGCAGCTTGGCTCGACGGGGCCGCGTGCGCGCGCGAGCGAGCAGTATACTTGAAAATAAAATTTTGTTCTCGAAGCTCGGAACGAAGATGTGTGCGCGTATGCGGCGGCGTTGTAGAGCAGCTTCAGGCTCGTCGGTCGTCGTTGGCTCGTCCCTCGGTGACGATACTTTGCGAGAGGCTGATATCTTCGTCTCTGGTGTCTCGGGTTCTCTCTCGCCTTCCATCCATACGCGCCGTATATACACTTATATTATCCACGCATACCTGTATAGACCAGGTAGCGGAGCTCGTGCACTCACCTCAAATTGCTGTAAGAGAATAAAGTATCGGACTCTATTTTTTCCCTCTCTCTCTCTCTTGAATGAATGTTTAATGCAGCAAATCACTTTTTTCTAGTTCAGTGCAACGAGGCCGGGCCCATCTATAATATTTGCGATTGATGGCACGGGATTTTTCTTCGAGCACTCGTGCCGCTCTCGAGCAGATTGTATTATAACTCAAGAGCACCGTGTGGAGAAAAAAGTTTCGTTGACTCTCTCGACGCGTTCGCGTAATTCACACGAGCGCGTCGCGTGCCAGATAGAGTCAAGGAAAAAATAAGCTCAAAACAACGTCCGAGAAAGTAGAATTTATCGTCCTTTGTTAATCAAAAATATTATTGCTATGTTTCATTGGATTAAAGGCGCAATGAAATGTATCTCGCTCTCTTCCGTGCGCTAACTGCAGATGATAATTAATCGTCGGCCAGGTCAAACATCGTAACGCATCGCACATAAAACGTAACAATTCCGTTTAATATAACGTCTGCACTGCTGCTGCTGTTGCTGCAGTGCAAGCGTCGAAGGTTGTCACCAGATTTATAGATAAAAAGTTTTTAATCCACTTGGTACGCGCGCGTGTTTATATTGTTTGTGCATGAGTACATAAGCTCGGTAAGTTAGCCCTCCGTTAAAGCGCCAGACTTTAATAAACTTATTAACTATTCATTGGTCGGCAGCGAGTATACGCTACCCGTACTCCGCATGTACGCGGTGGTGCTGAAAATTTCGTCTCTTGCTCGCCGTTGCTGCTATTTACACCGGTACAAACAACGCGTGTGTGTAGGTGTGCGAGACGTATACATATGCGAGCTCTCGTAATCCCCGGGCTCAATTATCCACATAAATACTGCCACCGACACAAAGACAAACGAATTCGTCGCGTCGGGCTTAAAAACATAAAAACAGGGTAAAATTATACAAAAAAAATATATAATAATAATAAATAACAGGGGAAAAAAGAACGACGCGTCGGCTAGAAAATTGAACGCGATGCTGCACGCGTGCCGGATTCACACGGCGCGAAAAGAGAGAAAAAGAGCGAGAGAGCGAGAGGATGGGTGCAAAAAAGCCCCCCACGGCAATGCGTTTTCGTCGGTAATAACCATTAAAATGTTATAACCTCCTTCTCTAATGACTTTGGCGAAGCATTTATTCGTTGACCCTTTGTTATTTCGGCGCCGCTCGCGAACGAGAGTAAGCGCGTACCGACAAGCGATATAACACGCGTGTTTGTGTGTGTGTGTGTGTGTGTGGGTGGGTGTCGCTGCGTCCGAGCGCGTGATAACTGCAATGCTATTGTCGAGGCGCACTTTATTATTAAACACATGGACCGGGGAACATGATTAAAAGAGTGTCGCGTTTCTTCCATTTTTCGGACATCGCCGTGTACCAATGGACGTCAACGAACAAACGGCATTCGATGTTTTACAAATATTTTTGCTTTTAACCCGTGCAATCATTTTCTTACGACCGCGACGTGTATGCATACATCGTAAAGCGCACGAAGCACTGCACTCGCTCTTATTCAGCCACTAAATCTGAGGATATAATAATTCGATCGAACGACCCAGTCGAATGTCATCGAACCACAATTAAAATATTTATTCTCGGCCTCTATCGATAATACGCCGTCCTTCCTTCCCTCTCCGTCGCGCACACATCGATATGCAATACATTAAAAAGTTTTATATTTATACGATCACATATAATACGCGCGAGCGACTCAATTATGAACTTTATACATAATACGCGATGCGAATAATGTCATAATTGGAAATGCTCTCCAGGTTTAAATACGTGCATGCATAAATACGTGCGTTATTCTATAATACGAGGAAGATATACAACGAGAGAGCCGTGTAATATCGATGTCTAGTCGCACAATTTGACTTTCTCTCTTTCTCTCTCTCTCTCTCTCTCTCTCTCTCTCTCTCTCTCTCTCTCTCTCGGTGCTCGCTCGTCCGTAACATTTTGGTTCGGGCTTTATTATGAACTGATATAATTATATATTACGTATTACGCGTGTGAGACTAGCAGGGCGCGCGGCGTGGCTTTGCGCGGCAATTTTTCATGATTTGAGCAGTAGATTACACGTCTGGATTTTGCTGCATTTATTATGCCGTGTACGCTAGGCAGCTCCCAAGAGCGTCGAAATTTTCTCCTCCCTCTTCTCTGCGCTTCTTTCTCGCCTAGCCGCACGAGACTATGCCCAAGAACTTCATTAAAGAACAATGTGCGCGACGCGAGCGAGTAGTCGAGCGAGAGACAGTCAACCGGTTTTGTTTTGTACAAAAAATTAAACACGCGTTTGAATTTTGGATGGCTTTAAATGAAGATCCCTTCCCTACCAAGCCGAGGAGAGAGAGAGGAAGCGAGAAAAAAAATGTACACGTACGATTTCATTTTCTCAACTCATCAGCCGCGTCGCAAACACGCGCTCGCATTATATATATTTATTTGTTAGTTTCTTTTTTTTCGTCTGTTTGGTTCAACTGCCGTGTGTATATACTTTCATCCCCGGCGAAGGGAAAAATTTTTTCTTCCAAGGCTTGCGTCCTCGTGTCTGTCTTATACACTTATCTTACTCGCACCTTTTATTCTTTCTCTCCCTTTTTTTTTGGAATGTATATGATTTCTTTTCTCGCTCTCCCTTGGCATGCGCTTTATATGTGTATATGTATTCTTTTTCCTTTCCACACCCCTTTTCAATGTAAATGTAATCTCACTGTTTATCTTTTTCGGGACATTCGGCTTCCTCCCTGTGTTTTCTCAGTTTCTTATTCTCTGACTTTTGCACCCTTTCTCTTTTTTCCCACCTTTTTCTTTTTCTGCGCGAATATATATGCTTATATTATGAGTAGCCAAGCTGTACCGGTGCGGGCTGCAGCCCAGCGCGCGCGCGTCTTTTATCTTTTACTCAGGCTTTTCGGTATCGCGCGGGCGTAAATTTATTCAGATTCTCATTTACTTTCCTAATTTTCGTACTCTCTTTATTTTTCTTTCATTTTAATAAAAAAGACTCCGGTAGGATCGTTGGGTTTTACAACGTCTAATTTTCCGACTTTATATGTATAGAGCCCACGCTGCTTAATATACAGCTTAAGATGCGTGTATTTTTCTTCTCTTTTCTCTGTATTTTTTTTGTATACAGTTCATTGTCGTCTCATTAGCCGGTCGTAGAAGAAAAACGTGTATAATATATGAAATTAAGAGAATGGGAAGAAATGCAAGTTTTGGAAACCACTTGCAGTGGTCGCGCTGAAAAACAACTAAAAATGTTTCACACATTGTACATAGGAAAAAGAAATTGCAATTTTTTTCGCTCCAGTCTCGGTGCATCAACACAGACACACACAGATCTAACGTGTACGCCAGATTAGCCCGAAAGGCACGTGCGCGCGAGTATAGGACAGTGCTTTCCACTCGAGCTGGCACCGCGAAAATCACGTTCGCGTGATGTGTCTCACTCTCTCTCTCTCTCTAGGCGCGCACAAGCCCCGCACACGCCTCGAGCTCCAGCGACTGAAGCTCGCTCGCAGACAGGCGAGCGCGAACCCTGCACCTAGCGAGCGATGAGCCGAAGGCGCTGTGTGCTGCGCTCTTGCTCTCTCTCTCTCTCTCTCTCTCTCTCTCTCTCTCACTCGCGAAAGAGAAGTCACAAATGAGGCCCGTAATCCTTCACTACTACACTGGCACTACACTGGTACTGAATACATGTACGCGTCTGCCTCTCTCGTGGCAGCATCCGCGGCTGCTCAGGCAAACGAGTGAGGTGGCGCGGAGAAAAGAAAGAAAGAAGCACTTGTCGCTGCCGCCGCCGTACGAGCTTCTGTTTCAAGTGGATAAGAATTTGCGACAACGACGACGAATGATGATGGACGCTCTGCATCATCGTTATGCACTCGTTTGCTACTTCTTTTTTGTATATTCACAGCTCTACTGCACGCGCGAGAATTTTTTTATCTTTTTGATCGTGATTTTTTTCATATACAGTTGGAATGTTCTTTTATGCACTCGGTGCATACATCATTTTTTTACCATCTTACACATATGCTAGAGAGATCTTGAGTCGAGGATCATCATTTCATCGATTAAATAGAATAAAAAATATAATGCATAATAGACAAAATAATCATGAAAAAAATGACTAACGACCATTTTTTTCTGTTTCAGGGACTACTACTATGACAGGTGAGTACATTGAAAAAAACTCTTTTAATTTTGATTTCATGCGTCAAATCGAATCAATCTCAAAATATGTACAAAGTTCGAAATTAGATGAAAAAAATATTCCATCTACCAAAGGTTCATAGGAACAGAAACAATATGTGAATACATATAATAGAACAGAAGTATAGATAGAAATACATATTCGAGCGGCTGTACAATTCTGTTTTCTCGCGCACGAGGCGTACGTATACTCGAATTCGTGTTTCCGATCTAGGCGACGTTGCGAAACGGGCAACGTAAATTTGTAAAACACTCGTCGTCGAAGTTCCTGAAACATATCCTTTCGAGTCGATGGAGAAGGAAATGGTAATGACAAAGGCAATACACCCCTGGAAATGGAGAATGAAAGACGAAGGAAAAAGAAATAAAAGAAAGTAAAAAAAAACAAGAAACCAGTACATCCGCTGAAAATTCAATTAAATTTAATGACAGGGTTCGAAGAGAGCAGAATTTTTTCTTTAAAGCAAACTTGAAAAAGCATAGAATGAAAAAGAGAAACGGAGCACAGTGAGCGAGTACAGACGGTGCCGCATGATTCCACTCAATAAACCTTGATAAAGCATCTTGCCACGCCGTACCACCACTTTGTATTATTTATAGAGTTCCACTTGGATTATCTATTCGAGTAATTTTTCGATATTAGTAAGAAAAACTGTGTCGATTCGGATATAAACCAACGAACTTTGTGTCGATGCAACGATACTATAGGTTCATGAAAAATACTTATCCTCTGCTTCATCCCGGTAGTTTTTTTCTCACCCATTCGCTCCTTTTTTGCTTTCTATTTGTCGAGGCCAATTTCGTTTTCTCTCTCGTATATGTGTGCGTGTGTGGATAGCTTCTGCAATGTCACGCGGAGCGAGAGAGAGAAAGAGGTTACCCAGGCTGGTCACGCAGTCTTCTCTTGAATTGCGACAATTAAAGCAAAAGAAGGCATTACTGCCCTGTGCTGAGCGCACATATACTATAAAGCTCGCGCCGGGCTACTACTAATGCGCCTGCTGCTATAGATAAAGGAGGAGTATTGCGTGTACGTATGTGTACATACTAAATTATCCTCGGATTTGTGTGCGCACGACTTTTTCTCCGCGCCAAACTCTTCTCCTTTCCCTCGTGCTGTTTTTTTGTACGTTCTCGGTTCGTTGTCTTTTGTATGGTTTTTTCAATTTATTATATTATTTTGCCCTTATGTTCCTCGGTACTTCTTCAGTCTCTTTTTTGTTCTCGTGAGTGTTATGTTTGTATGCTATCCTCTTTATTTATTGATATTCATGAGCTACGTATGGGTATATCTTTGCTCCTTTTTATATCATATTTACCTCTTTGTTTCTCGGTTATGCATACACTCCTCTACCTTGTCCAAGAAACTGAAGAAATTTTTTTTGCTTCTTCGCGTGGTTTATTTGTACGATTTGCATAGCTACGAAAGGCTGGGAAAAGGTTTCAAAAGGTTTTTAATTCGCCTCGCGCGGAAATGTTTTGCGAATACAAGTGCCTCGAAGATGTATGAAAGAGATAATTTTTATGCATTTGAAAAGTTTATCAAGCCGAGTTTTCACTCTGCGACACACGGCCAGAAGCTTTTATACTCGAGACTGAAATAGCCAAATAATTAGTCGTTTCACCATGAACTTGCTTGAAATGTTTTTCTAAACTAACTATTCTAGTTAATTTATCATTCATATATTAAATTTTTCGATGAATATAATTGATCAATTGATGTGCTTGACTTGTAAATCGTCTAAATTAAAAGGTGAATTTAAGCAAAATTATATTAGCAATTTTAAGCGATCATTTATAATTCATGCTTGACATTGAGCGAGCGCATGTACTCTTATTACAGACTAGAATCCAAAATTTACAAAAATAATAATTAACATTACACCTGACAGAGCTATTAGTTAATATCTGCGGGCTAAAGTTTACTTTCATTCACTTCCACGGTGTCATTGCATCACGTATGCAAGCATAATTTCAGGTGTATGGGGTATAACGCGAATGTCGCATGCATAAAATACATTTTCTCTCTCTCATTCTTCTTCCCCTGAGTCAATTCGTCAGGTAAAACCCGCGTTTCTCTCTTCGTTCGTACCACTGGCCTCCCGTTTTACCGAGCTCGTATGTAAACGGAATATTCAAGTGGTCCTAAATTAACTTTTCGAGGATCGCTCCACGCGCGTACAATGCCCGGCTGCATGTTGTATCCTACTTCATGTATGTTTAACGCATATTTTAAACGCGAATATTGCAGTTTGTGTTTCTTTATAAAGATTGAACATGAAGAGAATTTTGTTAAATTTTTGTAACTATACGTTAAAAACATCTGTGATAAGATTGAAAACGAGTTTGAACTAGGGTTGTATCAAAGCGTGCGAGAAAATCTTAGCCAACTCCTCGGACTCAATGATATAAAAATAAAAAGTACGCAGCTGAAACAATCTTACAAGATACACAACTCTGTGCCTTAATTTACAATGAAAAGTATTTTTTTTGTAGAGATAAAGTAATTTTTTCGTGTATTTGAGTGCTTTTTCACTAGAAATTGTTCAAATTTAAAAAAAAAATTCTAAAAGAATCTGAGAACTTTAGAGCTTGCAAATATAGAAAGGAAACATTATTCAAAATTGAATTAAGTTTGATCCGGACTTTTATCCCCGAAAAGTTCATGGATCTTCCTTACAATGTCTAAATACCCTTTTTTGATAGAAATAAAGAAATTGCTGACTAATTTATGCACTTTGAAATGAGACAATGTCTTATTTTACTAATATTTAAAAATTAAAGTAGGAATAATCACATTTTCAAAACGAAGCTCTTAGCCAATGTATTGGTAGAAATTTCATATTGTCGCTCAAAAATGAATTTTGAACACAGCTCGAGAGTCGTAAACTAGTTTCGTTAGAAAAATATCATCTCTTCAAAAAGAGTCGCAATTGTGGGCGGAGTCAATTAGTCACCAGAAAAAGAGAAAGTAGAAAATGTCTATACCCATTAGTCAATAATTATATAAAATGGTTGATGGGGCTTAATCCGGATTATTACTTCATTGTTAAAATAAATAATTAAAGATTATTAAAATTCTTCGCCTCAAAACTGGAAGTAGTTTATTATAGTGATGACATAATTAATGACTTGATTGTGGTTTCTTCAAGGCCATCTTATTAGGTGAACATAACTTGGAAGCAGGTATTTGGAAAAATATTAACTCGAAGTCTTGAGCACTAACGGAGCCAAGTTAAAACTCTTTCAGGTACATCGTAGAGTGGGAGATGCAAATTTGTTTTATTGATGAAAGAATGAAGCCGAAAACGCTCAATTTCATTCATTGTTGTTTATAATGGACTTCCCAAAATTGAAACAAAATTTAATGCAAAAAATAAAGATGAGTCGTTTTAGTTTATTTTGTTAGATGACATTGATTGGGAAAACATAATTTGAGAAGAGTTGATCAATTTATGGGTTACTGACGGTTAAGAAATGGTTTTTTTGCCTAGTCAATCATCAATTTTAAAAGTGAAAGTCAAAAGTAAAAAAAAAGAGAATTGTCGAGATTTTTTCAAAGTCGTTTTATCAGGCAAACATACATAGAGAAGTAGTGATCTAGTTTCGTTAGAAAATATCATCACTTCAAATGATGCGTAGTTGTGGGCGGAGTCAATCAGCCATACATATCTAAAAGTGAAAGTAAAAAAATGACTGCTACTATTAGTCAAATGAACATAGTGTAGCTGACAATGCTTGGGTCACATTTTTCTCCATTGTGTCTCGTCATTTTTGAAATTTTATACATAACCAGCCCACAACAATCAGAAATCTGATCTTATTCAAACCCGAATTGGAATCGTGTACATCAAACTATAACATCCGAAACATTCGCTGCAATTAAACATTTAAAGCATATTTAAGAACATTTTCAGTGCCGTTCACATTATCGTGCACGTGATTATTTTATCAACGTTACATCAACTGACGGGGCTATATGCAGGAGCCTTGTAACTCTGACGCTACGGGAAGGGATCAAGCAAGCATGCAATCAAGCGTCGATCCATGTTATACGTCTGTACATATATACCTGGCCGGGTATAACGAAGCATATCGACCGTTAATCAGAGACATCCGTCGGTCACACTTCCCAAGACATCATCAATCCGACCTGGACATCCCACTGGTCTATATATAAACACGCTACACGGCTCCTACACACATGCACACACGGACACAATATCAGAGCGTCGATTAGCATAACCCGGAGCAGCAGCAGCAGCAGCAGCAGTGACAGTGTAAGGACATGAGTTACGAGACTTCGGCGTGCAGCAAAATTATCGATAGAGTTAAACGTCAAGACTCTCGTTCAAACGTTACATTTAACATTGTTTTGTGTAACACGCTGGTCGTTTCCTCCTACATTTTGATAAATTTATTCTGTCGATGAATTATTGTCGTCGGATCGGACTCGCATCCAGTTACCAAAGCGCGAAAAATCTGAATTATAATCTGAATTTTTATTTATCCTGTTATAGGGTTGGATGAACGCTCGAGCGACGCTGCACGGTGCAAGCTTCACGCTCGCGCGTCACTGATAGCTCTCGCCCCGACAAAAAGGCATGAAAAATTGTTCGAAACTATATTTAAAAGGTTGCCTGCCATTTTCATGAATTTCATCCCACTTTTATGCAAAGCTTAATATTCATGCATATACATTCGAGCCATGAGAGAGAGGATAGTTATTATCATCACACGAGCTAGCTTTCTAACGCACTTTTGATTAATAACCCATGAGGCCACGCTCAGAAGTAGCGCTCGCGCACATTTAACCACTAATTTTATATTTCTGTACAATTTAGCTCGTGCTCGAGTTAATTTTACGTGCCGAGCTGTACCAACATTTATTTCGTTTCGGACACTCTTGAAATTTCCACGCTCTTTTTTTTTGCGCCGCGCTGCAGTCTGGAGGCGATTTCGGGAAAATTCGTACGAGTTGAATCGAATGAATACTTTTCAGAAGACTTTTGCATTATATTATAGAGCTTTTAAAGCCGAGATGAATATGTGCCTGTGCATCTAGGCGTCGCCGCAAAATAATCAGAGAGAAGCTATAGTAAAAGCTGGTGAGAGTCACACTTAGCCAATGTGTCTCTGTGGACTGCAAACTTCATGCCTCTCCGGTTGCCCTTTAATTTTGACTGACGTCTGTGCACGCGTCGTCGACGTCACTGTGTGTGTGTGCGTGTGTATGTCGTCTCTGGAAAACGCTTCTCGGTTGTCTTCTCGTGGGAATCTGCGCTGCCGTCTATGTACGCGTACGTGTGGGTGCTGTGAAACTCGATCCTCTCGAGCTGCGCCTATAAATGCGCGTATATAGATGGCCGGGTTGCGCATGCATGTATTTTGACTGTGCAGACGTACAATATAACCTCGAGTAGTGTAGCTAATGATTAAAACTTCTATGAATTATAGGCTTTGATGCAATAGGATGATGGAAATTTTGCCCTGTATATTTGCACTAAAAATTATCGTGTATTGGTGATTCGCTAAAACTAGTATCAAATTGTTGATAACTTCGGCAATTACGATTTTGACTGATATGGAAAAAAGTGTCAACTTTCAATTGGTTCCTATTTTTACATGTTATTGTTATTAGAAAATCACATTTAATTTATATTTGCACCAAAAATTTCAATTATGAAAATAATGTAATCTTAAATTACGATAACCAAATGAAACCTTATTCAAGAGAAATATTGAATATTTCAAAAGAATTAATTTTTTACGAATTATTTAAAATATTTTCAATCTACTTTAAATTTAATAAGTCAAATAATAGCGAGTACTTAAAAAATATGACCTAATTCACGAGAAACACACGTATGAATGCATGCAACTGTAGATATGCAAGGCAAATCTTGTTAGACAAACACAATCTCTGACGTTAACATATAGCTCTTAATAGGATTTCTAATATGACAAGGAAAAAGATGTTCATCTATTGGATAAAACTTCTTATTCCAATTCTAATACAAATCACATTATGTTGAACTAAACTATTGCACATAAAAATATTATATAAATTAAACGAGGTGAAATATTTTAAATATAAGAATCAAGCATTATGAATTATGCTATCCATGAGGACATTTACTCACACAAAGCTACTCGCGCTATTACCAGACGCGCAAGTAAGCCCTTCAAAGGATGTTTCAACAACAAAGCTTTATCCCTGGAGAGCCTCTGGGAATTATTTAGTCATTTATATATTACCGACGGTTATCGCAGACGATTATTCCTTTCGTCGATGTAAGGCAGAAGGTTAATCCTTCGTCTGCGAGCATTTATGCAACAATAGAATATACTTGCTTGGCAAGCATTAATATGCCTCAAAGCGTGGCATTAGCCTCACCGAGTTTAAATGGCAAAGAGTGCGGACATCGATAACGACTCAAACAATTATCCTGTTTATATATCCGCGCGGTGGAGTTTAAAACGAAGATGATTATTGTTATCGATTTTTAATCTTTTGAGAGAATGGCATCATGATTTCTTAGCCCCCGACGTGGCTGATCGTTCCAAACCCAAGATTAATATACTCATTATAGGAATTGGCGCGCGCTAAGTCTCGGGGCGATCTCGCTGCATCATCTCTCGCGACTATGAATACATTCTATAAATAGACCCGTTGCATTATTCGCCGCGTTAATATCGCAATAACTGCACCACGCGCACCTCTTGCTAATTATTTTTGATCTTATTTATTCACCGGCGTGCACGCTTAAAGGGGGCAGATTAAAACGTTATGCCGAACGCGCACGTGCGCAAATATGTAATTCTCTCACTTTAATTGGCTTTATGATCGATCGCTTGCACAACTATATACGTATATAGAACACACACACGTTCGTATGCGCGTATATGACGTCCTTTAATATACGACGAGCCAAGCTTTGGCGCTACGTTTATTGTATATAAATATAGCCGGGTTATATACAGGCTCTACATACGTAACTATGAAATAAAGCTTTGTTCCATAGAAAAGAGACGGAGATTTGCACGCTGGAAAGTACCTAAAATGGCAGACAGAATTGCGTATTTGGTACATTTGCAATGAGTGTAAAAAAGTGTACTCAATTAGGATTCATTATGTAGTGTGTGTAAACCTCATAAAAATGAAAGAAATGTTTGTACACCGAAATATGTCTAAAAATTGGAATAATATTCAATAAAAATCCGTTTATTTTGAAAATTTTTTTACTGATACTCGTGAATCAGTTGAATCTTGCGCGCCAATCAAAAGCCACACATAAGTAAACTTGCTCTCATTTTATCAACAGATCTCTCGCGAAATTTAACGAATTTTAATTTCGAGACAATCGTTGACGCACGCGCATACAGGGCGACGTCGACAAATCAGAAAATACCTCGCTCACTCTCGTGCGTTGTGAGAGCGTTACACAATATGTAGCTACTATTGCACTTTTCATTTCTCCCCACTTTCTAAAAGTATTATTGTTTTATAAGCCTTATGAAAGCGAGCAACGCTATGGCAATCTCCTTTTTTTGTCGACGAGGGCCCCTGTAAGCGCTATAAGCGTTATATTTTTCGCGACGCGCTTTCTCTCTCTCTCTCTCTTTTTCTGGCAATCTTCGTCGAAAGCATGAAAAGTGGAGGCTACTCGTTCATCCTTGTTACATTTTTTCTGTTCTAGCATTTTTAATATATATAACCTGTGTTACGCTGGCTGTTATGCAATTAATCGCGTCGAAAATATTTCCCACCCAAAAAATGTCCTTCAAGAGATTGAATTACCGAAAAGCACATAACGGTCGGTTTTTTAATTAAAAAATTTCTCGTGCGGGTGGCAATATCGCGAGATGAAAAATTTACCTCAAGTTTTTCAAAAACATTGATATTAGCCACACGAGCTTTTTCATAGTTCCACGCGCGTTGAAAACCTTCGAGGATTATTTATTTATGCTCGCGCACGGTATATATTACGTTTTGATTTTTCTCGATTTTTAGCGTAAGGGGGTGGTAGCGTATACAGAAAATGAAACGTTAAGAGTCGTACCCGTACTCTTCAATCTCAAATTTAAAGCGAAACACCAATGGATAATCGCTAAATAATCGATTTTTTCCCCTTTGGCAACAGCATGGTTCGCTGGCGATTCGGTACATATCATATAGCGCGAGCGTCCATATGCGTTTGTTCGTCCTTTTTACACAAAAAGGACTTTTTTTAGAGAGAAACTCTGTTTTTGCTCGATATATAAACATTTTGTTTTTGTCTGTCTGCGAATTTCTTCTCGCTCGACCGACCGAAATACATTTACATAATGAATCGATCGATTCGTTTATCGACGCCAGACGTTTCCTTTTAAGTTGCTCTACGATACAGCATTTTCAGATATTTTTATTGACACAACTCTTTTCCTTTTTTTTACCATCCATTATTTGGTCGCGAGACAGATAATAGATCGTTCTCTAGAGTTTCGACTTTGTAGTTCTTGGTGTTCATTATTTGCGTCGTGTTACACTACTGTGCGTGTTACAACGCGGCGGTGGCTCTGCTGTAGCAAAACAACAAACGTGATAATCGTAGGTGTCGGCGGTGGCAATTACTTTGTACGAATATATCCTGACGGTTGATTGTAGCGCGCGGCAGGCTCGCACAAATACATGCACAGCACAAGCACACACTGATAACCAATAATTAGACTGCTATGTACATCCCTTGTAGTCTTCCCTTACAGCCCTTTGCAGCATGGCAGCCTTATTTCCAATTATTTTTTGTAATATTTTTCAAACAATTACATGTTTTCCTCGGTACTGTCGTTTTTCCTTGCGTATTCTTTAAAACATTTTTTCGGCCTAGGATATTTTGTCAACGATTTTATTCATATTTACTCGTCGTTTGATTCGCTAAATAAACACACAACGCACCGATTTTGTTATCATAGTTTTCCACAAAAACGTTTACTTTCAATCTGTCTATACGTGAATGCGTAAAATCCGTGCAAACATCGATTGACAAAGTTAGGTTGACTGATGATATATGCGTTTCAAAATTCACTGTCTTTTTTTACGTTCCCTCTATTTTCTTGCTGTTTCATTTTTCTCGCCGATACGCTATCGCGCGTGCCGAACTCTGCTGTCTTTGAACGCGTTTGCATGTTTCGTCATTATAGAATGAAAAATGACAGTCGCGATCGATCAAGTGAATTTCGTTATTTTTTGTTTTTCGTCGGTTAACTTGATTTTTCGTGTTTTTCGTTGAAAAAAAAGATATACTCCCATTAATTTTTGAATACTATCTGATTCAGAAGAAATTGCTTATGCATGGAACCTAATTAAATATATATCACTCGCACTGAATATGCAAATGAAGCGCAGGCGTACGCGCGAGCTTATAATACCCTAAGCGAAGCGACGTCAAACGTAGCGTAAGGCTCGATATATGCATAGATCGGAGAGACAAAAACAAAAAAAAGTCTCGCTAACTCCAGATAGGAAAGAAAAAGAGCTCGCCAACGGTATATATATATCCGAGTTTAATCCTGCATGAATAGTGAAGCACGTTCGTTGCATGCGCGCGCGCGCGTTCCTCTATCCCATGCACACACCCTTTTTACTCGATTTTTACTGCGCGTGCAAAGATTAATACGCTTTTATGGTACGTGTGTGTGTGTATATTTCCACACGTGTGCGTGTACAGATATATATTGGCCGCTGCAAAGCTATACATATCGGTGCGTAACGCAAAGAGAGATGCATTCAGTGAATCGTGAAAGATGCCCGTCCCATGAACAGGCATTTTTTACTTGTCCGTTCAAATGCGCGCTTATGGAGTGTTCATCCGTACTGTATCGCGCATTGCAGGCCATTGCCATTATGAAGCGTATAGGGCAAATTCAAAGTTTTCCTATTTTTCATGCGAGTGCTTTCACGCTATTTGCAAAATTACATGTACGTACAGTTGATGAATTTCGATACTCAAAAAACGTTAAACACCTAACGCCAAAATAATCATGAAGATAATAATAACGTATGTTATATAGCACCACTTTATAAAAATAAATCAAACAATCGATCGAACCATTGAACCTCGAGCGTGTGTTTGTGTCATTGACACACTGTAAAAGACAATTATATGACCCCAATGAATCAGGTGCTTAGCCCCCTTAAATCAGTGCGACTAGCTCCCTCTCCTCCTCGATACATTTTTCTGCTTTTGTTCTTTCCTTCCTTCCTTCTTGCCGCATAGCACTCCTCTAGTAAGCACGCGAGCGACCTTTGCTTAGAGAGCAAAAAAGGGTGAAATCGACTTTTTCACATTGACTTCGTCTCAGACTTTTCTGTGATTTTCTCGTGCGCCGTGTATATATAACGTTATTCTCGTCTTGCTTTATCCTTAGGAGCAGCTTTTTCACGTTGCTGTGTGACAACGGTTTTTTTCTACAGCTGGATTTTTCACGTACATAAAATGATGATAATTATCATTTGTTTCTACTTTTACATTTTAAAAATGTAAAACAATTTTTTTATAATGTCATTTTATACTGTAGGTGGAAAAACTCATTTTAATCTTGCATAATTCCGTTGAAAAATAAAAAAATTTTAAATGCAATTTTTTTCGAGCATACTCCACAATATTCAAAACTTTTATTTTGGAGGTGTTGTAATAAAATTATAGTGTCTGATTAAACTTTAACTAGTTAGTGGAAGTCGCGCTACTAAAAAATGTCTTGATGGGCTAATGCAATAATAATTATAAAACCACAATTACATAGTTATGTGAAAATTGTCATTTACATAAATAAATTTTAATTAGCATTGAAAACAAAGAAAAACAGCGTTGATTAATGTATGAAAATTATGATAAAAAGATGAGTGCGTACTTTTCCTCGAGATTCATTTCAATTTTTTGATAATACAGAGTAATGATTCGATTTGAACTGACATTATTTAAATAATTTTCTACTCTTATCGTATATTATTCTTTGTAGTTACTGTGCATCAATGGCTTTTCCGCCGCGTTTGGCACCACCCCTGAAAAGACCACGACTCATGCAACAATCAGTTCGATCTCAACAGCAGCAGCAGCAACAGCAACAGCAACAACAACAGCAACAGCAGCAGCAGCAACAACAACAGCAGCAGCAACAGCAGCAGCAGACGAAACAAGCCAAAGTGACGAATATCGCTGTGCAGGATCTCGGCCAATTAAAAGTTTATAGTGAGTTTCGTCGTAACGTACGCCGCAACACCTTATCACCTTTGTACATTGGGCTGATGGTATATACGTATATAATATGCCATATATTATATTCAGATGTATAAGAGTGACGCTTACGCGCCGGTTTTAATTAATTTCAATTGTGACAAGCGCAAAGTTTATCATATCATATATATAATATATAATACGTCGTCACGTCTGACTGCAGAGCGAGTCGCGCTACTTTGTTTCTATTTCCTGAATTGCACATAACGAGTGTAATATACGTTACATCTCGTTCGGCTTGCGTAGCTTAGGTAAATTTAATCTATCTAACGTATAAAAAAATGCTTCCTAATACCGTGTTGGTGTGCGTTGGTGACGACGACGACAACGACGACAACGACGACCGCATTAGTAGTGCTTAACGTCGTGCCGATCGTGTATAACCCAGGCGCAGTAAAAAGATAACTATAAAGCGCGAATAGACAAATGAGCTGGTTAGAATAAAAAAAAACGAAGTCGAGGAGAACTACTAAAGCTAAATCGACCACCGACGTCTCTGCAGCAGCAGCAGCTATACCACCGCTATGCACACGCTCGTGCGGCAGCCCCGTAATTTTTCGACGGTCTGTGCGAAACTGCGAGGGCAACGAAGCAAAAGAGCGTCCGCGTTTACATGGCTTTTCGCGCTAACAAGCCAGTCAAAAATGCTAGCAAGAGCTCGAAAAAAGCTCCTCTCATTGGCTTTAACTATATGTATACGCCGGCTAGCTCAGGCGTATTCTTTTCACTCACTCTTCCTTTCTCTCTCTCTCTCTCTCTCTCTCTCTTTCTTGTCGTTTTATTTCAACATATTTTTTTCTTCCTCTCTGTTTCCTTTCGACGCAGGCAATCCGGACATACTAATTTGCGGCAACTGCCGAGAATTGTTCACGGATCTCGGAGAGCTGCTCGAGCACAAGCGGGATTACTGCAAGCTGCGGTTCACCTGCAAATGCCACACGTTCAACGGTGCCACTCCTAGTAAGTGTACACATGTACCGTATACACATACTTATTACGTATGTAGGAGCACGCGGGACAAAAAATTATGTGCGCGGCGGCCCCGCGCCGCTATAAATGTACACGTAAGCTCTGTGTCGGAGTTGAAATAAAAAAGCCTCTTGCCCCCCTTTGCTCTCTCGCGCGCGATAGCTAAAGAAACTCTCTGCTCGTGGGCTCGCGTCCTCGGGCTCGTTGTTGAAATTTCTCGCACGCAATTCATTTGTGCAGTGCGTCCACAAGCTCGCCGGAGTCACATGAGCATGAGCCCGTGCGCGCATTATGCGAGACTTGTTAACTCAATTTGATGGTAATAAAATAAAAAAAATTCGCCCAAATGAGCTCTTTCATTTTCATTCTGCGCAAGAGTGAATATAATGATGAGATACACGTGTTTTTATTTTTTTTATTTTTTATATATACGCGTCCATAGTCAATCCCCGTATTTCCATTTCGACGATGCGTATTCGTATGCACCCTCCTGTTACGCGCGCATACGTTGGATATGGATTCGACTAATTAGTAATGTAAAACAAACATTATATAACACGAGCGCGCGAGCGGGTTCGGAAATTTGTCCAATGCCATTGTGTTATCATGCGCGGGGGGAAGGGAGGGCGTGGAGGAGCTTACTTATACATTTAATTACATCGATCAAAGCACGCGGACGGCATTAATATCACGCGATTCATCATTGCCGTCGCCATCATCATCATCGCGTCGTTCAAATTTGCAGAGAGCTCGGCGGCATCGCTGTTGTGTGCCCTCTGCAAGGACTCCTTTCCGTCGGCTTGGGAACTGATGGTGCATGCCCAAGCGGCACACATGATCAACATTTATGATCTTGGAACAAAGCCAGAAATTCATCATTCAGTAAATCAGAATCAAAATAGCAAAGAAATATCCTCGCATTCGCCAACTCTCAGGGTGAGTTGGACATTATGCTCTATTAAAGTCGTATACGCTTCAGTGATTTAAAAATTATGATTATTATGATTTCTTTCATTTTTACACAAAAAATATTTCTTTAGTAATTAGCCTTATAATTCTACTAGCGATACCCGTCGTGGCTTCGCTCACGTTAAATCTGTAAGGAGTAGGAGAATATTTATAAAAACGAAATAATATTTAAGACTTTTTTTGCATAAAGACATTAAGAAATATATTTACAAAAGTGCTTGAGGGTATGATTCACAATTAGGAATGACAGAAGATTTGAAGTAAGCAACGTTCATCGTACGACAACGAAACGTATAAAAGGGAAACGTAAACAAAGCCATTTAAACGATTAAACTGAAGAATTCTAGATTAACTTTTTTAATAATTGTGGAATATCACCAATGAACGATGAGCGATGAGTGCGGGGGAGCGGGTGAGTGAGTGCGAAGTGGTAAAAAACGAAAAAAATTCAAAACTCAAGAACCAAAAAGTAAAAACGTATTCTAAGATCATAGAAACCTTTCCAGTGGTATAATGAATGTATGGTAAAAATTTCAAAACGATCGGACGGGTAGTTTTTAAGAACATAAAATACAAACAGACGTCGATTCTGCTTTATATATATAGATATAGAATACAAACAAAATCGTTCGACTTTACCAAAACACCGTTTACATCTGTGACCCTAATTTTTTTTCGTGTTTTTGGCTGAACAGGAAAATAAGCTGTCGGACGAGGTCGAGGAAGAGGACGAATTGAACGGCCATCATGAGTTACTACCGTCGCCTGACAGCGGCAAGTCGACCGACAACGAGAACGCATTGTCGCCCATTAAAATCAGATCGGAGACGAACGGCGGATCGGATCACGAGGATTGCGACGTGCTCATGCTCGTCGAGAATAGAAATTCCACGAGCGAGTCGTGCTTTTCCCGCCGTCCCATTGCCATTGTGAGTATATATAAAACGTCTACTCTTAAAAAACAGTTTCTTTCGACTGTATTATGGATGTAAGCGCAAACGCTCTTCTGTACATCATTACAGCTTTAGTTCTCAAAATTGGAGCTCCTTTTTTTTTATTAAATTAAAAACCCGTAATTTTTACCTCTTTAAATACTTATCAAGTAAAATAATTTCATTTGGGCATGTATATTATTAAAAAACTTCCAAAAACGAATGTAACTATCTAAATCAGATGGTCATGTTCATAGCATCGGTGCTCTAGCAATACCATTTCTTTCATGTAAAATCAGCTCATCTCTTAGCGCAATCTTCCATATCCATCTACGTAAATCACGCTTTAGTAATTATTTGACAAAAGTCATTCATTTCAGTCTCTGCATGTATGCAGGCTTGTGAATAATGACACGTGTGATTTAGCCGCATGACTGATTGTTTCGTTAATGGATACCCGTGTAATTTCGAGCTTCGTAAAAAAACGTCGGTTTCGTTTTAAATTTTTTAAAAGCTTTACTCGTATCAACAATAATTTATTAACAGATTTACTTTTGATGAAAATATCTCCGAGAAGATTTTATTCGAACTTTTTTCGTGATTTTTTCAAAGGTCCTCGTCAACGAGATCATCGCGTGCGCACAAAACGTTAATTATCCTCTTTTAAAAGTGATGGACTATTTTCGGTATATGCTTACCAAGTTTTTTTGCAAGTTTCGTTCGAATGTGAAGAAGGATGGATAAGATAAAAAAATGTACTAAAACTTCGAATTTTATTTTTACAACTCGCTCTCGTATAATAACAATTAGCAAATTAGATGATTGAAATAATTTGATTGAATGAAGTATCTCTGCAATCTTTTTTTCAATGGAATGTTTTCATCACGATTATTTAGTAATATACGTTTGCAGAAAGGGACCATTAAATACACAAACGAATTTGTGTATTTATTCTGTTTACTAATGGCAATGATATATTAATGCATTGAATCCATTTGCAGGAATCAACAGTAGAGCTAAATGCGAGCCCGACTACTGTGCTAAGCAACTCCGAAGCCGTGCGCACGGCACTGACCAATGGAGCGATCGCAACCAAGGACTAGATTCTCAAATCACAACATCCAATTATTTAAACTTGAAACATATCAATTAACATGTACGAGGAGTATAAGTAAACTCGAAAATAAATCTGTAAATAGCTTCGATGATCATGAAAAAGGAATTAAATGATAAATTGAACAAAAAAGGAAGATTTGAATTAACGGTAATGAGAGCGCTTCACAATTTCCAGTTTTTTTTAACTTAGAGAACTGGCCTTTCCTTAGTGATAAATAATTTGTTTGTTATTTTTTCAAGTGGTTAGCGTTATGTTGAAAAAATAAAAAATTCCATATATTGTTATTAAAATTGTTGTTAAATATGTGCGTTAGATTTAAACGATTCGATTAATTGTCACGTTTACATCCACTATGTTTGTACGAATATGTTTCATATAATTTTAAGTTAATAAAAGTAAAATCCACGTTACGACTGCAAATTAATATTAAAAATAATTATATTTTAAGTTCGATTCGCCTTACTTATCATGTTTGTAGATTATACTGATACTATTTATTCGTATCAACTCTGTATTAAAGTAGTACTTGTATTTGTTACAAGATAACCCTCTCTATAAATCTTTAATTATTATCTAATAATCCATCTACTTCGATATTAAATCAGATTCATAATTTATTTATCTAATATGTATATATTACATATGGATATTATTGTATAGCTTTCACACTATTTTAAATATTAATTCACAAACAGGCCAATCAAAATAGAGTTATAGAATTCGAGGAAAAAATATGATCATAATTTTGTCGCAGAGATCGCCATTTTCGTAGTAAAGATTTTTTCATCAATTGGTTCGTCTATATGCGTGTTTGTAAATATGAATCAAGTCAAACGTAATACTTGATCACATAATAGTATATTTAATCTTTTACGATTAAAAATTATGTAGATCATCGAAAATAAATATATTATGAAACATCATGGATAGGTTTATTCTTGAATGAACAAAAAACTGGTGCAATCTCTGAAAGGAATTTAATATAAAGATACATTTCAACTAATTGTGTATTATAATGATCTAAAAAAAATCTGGTCTCACGTAAAACATAAATATAATTAAATGAAAACGTTAAAAACAATCTATACAAAACAGCTTTTATATATCATACAGCTGAAACATGTATATATGCACTAAAACTCGAAAAATAAAAATTTGTGTATTTTAAAAATTATTGTCGACGATTCTTCGTTGTGGAAACTTATGTAACCAGATAAAATTTCTGCTGGATTGAAAAACCACGTATAGAACTGTATTCCAATAGCACACTAAATATTTTTAAAATTGTAATGGCAAAAATTATTTCAAATTTCAAGTTTGATTATTCTTTCATCAAAGTTTGTTGAAGAAATAAACGTTCTGAGCTACACAACATAACGAAGTAAGAAAGATGTAAAATTAATATTATTTTAGTTTAAATGGTTTTGTGAATGATACTCATTATTATACTGAAGAAAATATAATTATAAACATTCAAATTTCAAAATGATACATAAATTGTTGCATAATAAATAGTCATAAAATCACAATTTGTATTTTTATATGATGAGAAGTCCCAAAAACACTGTAGATTCTCTTTTCTTTTAAAATGCATTTTTGCTTTACGTTTTCAGCGGTGAATGTTTTTAACCATACTTTTTGCAGATAATTATTACTTTTGAAATTATACGATTAGTTAGTTTTTATTAAAAAGTAAATTTATAGTTGCGATTCAAATAGAACATTTAAAAAAAGCATGAATACCGTTTGCTCTATTTTATTACATAAAACGCTTAATATTTTATTATAATTATTATTTTATAATATTTATTTATACTTTTTATTTTAGTTGTCTAGGTGCTTTGATATTTCAGTTTTTACTTAATTGACTTTTTCATTTAAATTTAATGACTTCTAATTTCTCAAAGCAAGTGCGAAAATCAATCATTTAAAGCTGAATAAAATCAACAAAGTAACCAACAAATATGAGACGACATTCTTTATTATCAATATGACTGATGTAACTCTTTTCTTTACGACAAATTTCCTGCAGCCAGCTAATAATAAGTTCAATGAAACCAATATTCGCACGCAGCGTAGAAAGGAAAACAGTAAGTTATAATAAAGCAAATAATCAATCGTCTCGAGAAAATGAAGTACGCCCCACGTACCTGTGTATTTGTAGCATTAACTCGCAAGCGAAGCATTATCGAAGCTGAAAAAAAGTCCACGGCGATGAAGCACACATCATAGCGCTTATACCGTAGCGCGTCCGCAAAACAAGAAAAAAAGAAAGAAAAAAATAATAAAAGCACACGCAAACGCTAGACAATATAAAAAAAAGACGCTGCGATGAGACGCGGCAAGCGCGGATAATCTTTAATGAAAGTCACGGTAACAACGGGTGATCCTTGGTTTGTAACGAGTAACGTCATCGTTTGATCCCTGATCTTTCTTTTTACATGTACGTGAGTTTCATCTTTTTCCACACACACACACACACACACACACACACACACACATACCAACACATTTGCCGATACAAACTTACTGCAGTAAATCCCGTGAAACAATGTAGGGGTGAGATTAAAGCAGAAACGTGCATTAAAGGCGATCTACTCTTCTTTCACATATTTAATAACGCTATGATTTTTTCCGATCTGTTTTCGTGTGTTGAAAAATTATAATAAAATTTTGGTAACGTCATAATTAAAAGTTTAATGATAATTTTGATGTGAACTGAAACTATAATACCGAATTTTGATTACTTTCCTTTTTAATTAAAGGTAGTCATACACCAATTCACTCCTCTTTGTCATTTTTGTAATATAAACCACAGTTTTATGTCAATCTACATTTTCAACACAAAATTGACACTTTGATCTCTAAAAAATTTGAAAAAATTTACAGAATTGTCCTTTGCATCTTAAATAGCTTATTTTTACTATTTTAGCCTTTCGACACTGTGCGCAAGGTTCAGATCAGAGTTATTTAGGTGACCATCCCGAATAGGAATCAAAATCTTCAGAAAAGTATCCTTTATGGGCTGAGTTTATCGGAATTTTGAGTAGAGTTATAAAAAAGATTGTATACCAACAGATGTGAAAAAATCAAGAAATAAAAAAAATTTATTAATGTTTTTGAGCACATATTGAATAATAGATCTGATATGAAGGTCTAAATCAAAATTCCAAAAAACTCAGCCCATAAGAGATACTTTTCTGAAGATTTTGATTCGTTTTAGGCATGGTCACCTAAATAACTCTGATCTGAACCTTGCGCACAGTGTCGAAAGGCTAAAATAGCGACAATAACCTATTTAAGATGCAAAGGACTTTTCTGCCATTTTTTTCACATTTTTTAGGGTTCAAAGATGTTAATTTCATATTGAAAATGTAGATTAAAATTAAAATGTGGTTTATATTACAAAAATGACAAAGAGGAGTGAACTGGTGCATGACTTCCCTTAAGTTAATGGATAACAATGGTTTAACTGAAAATTATTTTTTATAAATTTCATTTACAAATATAAATTTATCAATAATATTAATACTTTTTCCACCCATTTAAACATTAAAACATTCTTCCCCTCAATTCTTCATGTATCGACAATCTACCTCCTCCGTAAATATCCTCAGGCTGAAAGAACCCTCTCTCGTTTTAAAACTACTTACGAGATCGTGTGACTATTGTAGTGCTTCATCTGTGCGTAGATGACGTCGTGTAGAATATGCATTTTCCCCTTGTAGACTTTCAAAAATCTTACACTACACTGGAACACTCTTTCCGTCGACTAATGAGTCTCTTGTTCCCCAATTAGGCACGCGTCAGCAAGAAAAACGCTCTATGAGTGAAGAAGGAAGAAGAAAGAAAGAAAAAATGTTGTACTGCGTGGTTTTAAAATAATTAGCAAAAACGAGAAGGTGTAATCTACGAGTTTGTGGATGTAAACGAGCGTGAATTATTGTTTTTTGAGCAAAATAAGCCTCTCAACATATCAGCAACAAATTTAATGTCAAGTACTAATTCATGAGAATGTTTTATAAAAATGCAGTATTCATGCAAAATAACTTATTTATAAAATAAAACTTTTTAAAACACACTATAAATTAGATGCGATTTCTTTATAAAAAATTATTTTTACAATGTCACAGGATTGTCATGATAAAAAAATTACAATGACGCTTAAGGTACACTAACATAAATTACTTATTAACTCAACAGACTTATTGACAAATTTCTCCCTCGACGTATTTGGCGAAGACTTTGATTGCTTCGAAAGTTTCCTTTCCAACTGGAATGATGTCGCTCGGTGGTGGAGCAAAGCCATATTGACCACCAGGTAATTCGACGGTGTAAGCTAGATCGATACCAGCTTTGCCCATTGCCCAATCGTCGCTACCGCCAGCAGCAGCATCTGTAATATCATAATAAAACGTTATCATGATTACGATACTAGACAAGAATTCAAAATATAAAAAAAAACAAAGCACAATTTTTTTTGTCCGATAATTATTAGAGTTTACGAGAGTGGGACAACATGGCACAAATCAAGAGGGAACTTATTATCTAATCTTTTATCAATAAATCATTAATTTTGCAGTCAAATGTTACTACTCATTTTGTAATTGATTTCAAAGATACCATTTTAAATGTTTCGATTATACTTACACAAAGTATTGGTCGAGCTTCCAATTGTATAACGAGTTCCGCGAACTTTGGATAAAGCAGCTTCAGCTTTTTCAGCGGCGCAACGCTGTAAAAAAATTGTCATTATAATTCAGTTTTTTAAAAATTCTTTAAATAAAAGATAACAGCACTTACCAAAGCTGGTTCATTTTTAGGTAATTCAGTTGTGAATCCCCATGGATGAAGTAAGTACTGAAATAAAACGTATTCATTTTATCAATTATTATAATTAATTGTAAATGATCAAAATTTAAATGCAACACATTAAACTTTAGTTGATAATTATATGAGTAATGCAATAAAAAAATTTTAATTTGATAAAAATTATGTTTATATTGCGAAATATAATTTCAAAATAATTTACTTACTTGTCCATAGGAGTGGAAACTTAGATAAACTTTAATTGTGCCTCGAACAGATTCAAGAAAATCTCTCAAAGCTTTGGCTTCTGGTTCAGAGAAAGCTTCTGGTCCGGCATAAATGTCACTGCATGGATCATCGGAAGCTCCAATAGCTGAAATATATTTTTTTTAAAATAATTGTACTTTTCAATTGTAACCATACAATTTGTTTAACTGAAACTCACTGTTCCACATCATTCCAAAGTTTCTGTTGGCATCTACTCCAACGCATCGCGCAGATCCTGAACGTGAGCGAGTTTTTCTCCACATACGGGTCTGAAAAAAAAAATTTTTTAATGTCAGACTTTGCCTTTGAAAATTACCAGCAGCAATCGTTCAATTGACGAAACACGACGTACCACAAAGCTCTTCTGCGTGAATTCGTAGCCATCGGGATTCAGAGAGGGCAGAACGTAAATGTCGACCTTGTCGAAAATGTCGGCGCTGTTTGGATCCTCGGCCAACTGTTTGATGATGTAAATGGCAGTCGACGGGGCGATCCACTCGCGAGCGTGAATACCAGCGTCAATGAAGAGGGCCGACTTGTTTTGGCCACCCTTGGAAAACTTGACTCCGACGAGGTCGCGGCCCTCGTAGGATTTGCCCATGTTAAACAGCGTCACGATGTCGCTGCGGGTCTGAGCCAGAGTTTCCATGTAGGCTTTCATCTGCAAAACAATGACGCATGAAGTGCATCGTTTAATTGTAAATTTCATCACGCATTCTACGAATTGGTAATACTTGAGAAATATTATACAATTTTAATAATGTAACTTGCACATTGATTGCAAAAGCAGTGGTGATAATTACGTGACCGGATCAAAGATAAGCGTTCGATGCACGCTTACTTCGATTAAAATTTTGAGAGGTGACAAATCAAGATGTTTATCTCGGATATTGGAAAGTAGCACCTCGAAATAAAAAACCCTATTATGACTCACCTCGGAGTATCGCAAGAATCTCCTGTTGTTTGGGCTTACGCCGCCAGCTTTGAAGCTGCGCATCATCTTCTGCTGCATGTCTTGGGCCCTCAGGACTTTGCTGACGTCGTCGACGAAAATCTCGTACCTAATTTGGTTGTAGTTCATGAGGCTCTTGAAACTCGACAATCGGTCGGGTGCGACGAGGACCTCGAACGTGCCGTCTTCGTTGCGTGGCATTTTCAAGAAGTCAAGACCCTGCTGGCCTTCGCTACGGACCAATAAGTCGACTTTTTCTTTGGTGTCGGCAAACAGTCTGAGCCCTTGCATGCTACGAGAGGCAAGCAAAATTATACATTTATTTTTAAATTTTTACAATGATTAACAAAAAATTCTTTTTTTTTGTATGATGTAAAGACAGATATTCTTACCCGAAAACCGAGGGTATGTATTCGGCATCGTTAGCGTTGCTGATGCCGCAAGCGGCCAAAACAATAAAGACCAATCCTAACACCCTCATGGCTGCACGAATTATGATGACAATACGATCTATTCGACTAATATTTATACCTTCCGATCAGAGCCATTGATATCAGTTTTTTTTTGCACGATAGTTAATCAAGCGTCCGATTAAAAAATGCGTGTATTCCAATCAGTCATTTATCTTATTTCACAGGGAAAGAGAGAGAAAGAGAGATAACATGATTGATAATATTACCTGATGAGCTACCGCTTTTAATTGCTTGTGTATATATCATTGAGAATCGCGAGCGCGTGTTTGTTTTCATCATCTCGCGTTGACAATAAAACACTTCTGCGATGACTAGTTCGAGGTTTTTTGAAACGCTTTAGGCAGCCTTTGTTTTGTTTTTAGCTTGCTGTTTTTTTTTTATTTTTCGTTACTTTTGCAATGTCGTATGTGCTGCACTATAAATTATACATAGATGTAGCTAATTAAGTAGGTCAGATATAAACGACAGCGACGAAACGTGGCTCTAAATTTTAAATGTTGCACTCGGTACGTGCACAAACTCGGCGACACTTTTACAACTCTAAAAATTATCGACGATAATTATACAGTTGCACCTGCGTTGATTTTTTTATTATTTACATGGAAGCGTTCAAATGGCTCTAGCGAAGCGGCACGAGGAGCTTTGGAAAAATTGGTTAATTGCGACAAATTGTTGTTAATTTGAGCTTGGCAATCAATAATAAAAACTTTTCGCAATTCATCTTTTATTACACAATTATAATTAAACTGTACACTTGATTTACATTATCAAGCCTGGATTTAAAATATTATGAAAAAAGACCACTAACATTACGTTTATGCCTAACAGTTCTTATGTTCTATAACGAGGTACGAACGTCATTCCCATCTGCATCAGCAAATTTGTTTATCAATGTAATTAGCGAAAACTTTGATTGCCTCAAAAGTCTCTTCACCTATGAAATTAATGTATTTGGGCGGTGGCGCGAATTGAAAATATCCTCCCGGTAACTCAATGGTATAGCTCAGTGGAACTTTTCCAACAGCCATGACGTAGTCATCGCTGCCTCCAGCTGCGGCATCTGTAAAGAGCAAACGTTAATTTGTTTCTTGTAATTGTGTTTGCAAATTTGCGTTGACAAGTGAACTTACACAGCAAGTTTGTCGAGCTTCCAATTTGGTATGGCGTACCGTTGACCTCCTGGAGAGCTTTGGCGGCTTTTTCCGCTACACATTTCTACAATTGGATGGTTTTTTTTTGAGTGAGCAAATCAGGAATATATTATTCAAAAACTAAATGTTTAAATTTTACCAGAGTAGGTTCGTTCACAGGCAAATCGGATGTGTATCCCCACGGATGTAACATATACTATAAATTTAAAATTTTTTGAAAAAAAATTATAAATTTTAATTGAGAAACTATTAAAATGATTGAAAAATCACCTGTCCAAATGAGTGAAGACTTAGATAAGCTTTTATATCATTTTTATGTGCCAAAACGAAATCCCTTAATGCTCTCGTCTCTGGCTCTGAAAATGCATATGGCCCGGCGTATGTATTACTGCATGGAACTGATGAAGTACCAGCACCTGTAAGTTAAGTCAAGAAGTAGTGATATCTTCAATATCACACATCGACGTTTCCCACAAAGAGTAGCACGGTTATATGTTAAATTAAATGGAGACGTTTTACTCTTCGTGGGGAGCATTGATATAGTTTTTATATTAATTTGAAAAAAGTAATTAAAAAACATTTTACCTAGCCAATTAAAATCAAAATTACGATTAGCGTCGACTCCAAAACAATCAGAACCGGGGAGCTTTGACCTCGTCTTTCTCCACAATCTCGTCTGCAAGTGAAATGAAAACTCGGCATTGTTTTTCGATCCACCGAAACAGTTCACTTATCACTCACCGTTTCGTTGTGATGGGTGTACTCGTAACCGTCCGGATTGATCATCGGTATGATGTATAAGTCGACGTTCTGAAAGATATATCTACTGCTGGGATTTTCGGCTAGCTGTTTGATAGCGAACAAGGCCGTGGTCGGGGCAATCCATTCTCGCGCGTGGATACCGGCGTCGATCAGTAGGGCGGGTTTACGACCGCCACCTGTTGAAAATTTTACAATCAGCAGCTCGCGACCCTCGTAGCTCTTGCCTATGCTGGATGTCGTGACGTAGCCCTCATAAAGTTGACCGAGACTCTCCAGGTATTCTTTCACCTGAGATTTTATAATTTTATAATTTTTTTACAACTGATCTGAAAAACATTTACACTTACCTCGTTATATCTCGGGTAATATGTGAGAGGCAGTTCTTTTTCATCCCCGAAACGCATGGTTATTACTTGCTGGGCATTCATCTCTTTTCGAATCATTTCGTGCACGTCGTCGGCATGAATTTCATACCTGATCCCGTGCTTTTGTAAAGTATTTATGAATGATTGCACATTATTCATGGATACCAGTACCTCAACTGGCCTCAATTTGGATCGAGGCATTAGCAGAAAATCGAAACCAAGTTGACCTTCAAAACTCGCTACTGTTTTCATCTGTTTATCGGTATCGCAAAATACTCTCAGGGCTTTCATACTTTAAAAAATGAAAAAAAATTATGAAATTCCAAATTGATGGCTATAATTTTTTTTAAAATTTCATCAAATTATCTACTGTCCTTTTTTCTGAAGTTCAAATTATAATTAAATGTTGAAGAGACTATATGTACTTAACCTTAGCGATAGATATATTGCAATTAAGAAAAAAATTATTTATAATAGAAAATGGAATCATTTAAACAAATTATTTTTTATGGAAAATTTGAAATGTTTGAGCCAATTAGTTCTCATAAAAAGATTGAGAGGTTTAACATTTACATAAAGAAAGCATCATTAAGATGTTCAATTGCGCATTGGTAACATTGGATTATGTAATAATCAAATGTTCACTTAATAATTTTATAACAATAATTATTTTAACATACTTTTGATGCTCTGCATGATTTACCACAGCATAGATCATGATCACCAAAGCGAACACCATAAATTCACTTAAACTTTTCATTTTAAAAAAATTCATCTGTACACCACTTCTGTAATACTGGAGTACAATTTTGATTTTTAACGTTTGAGTTTACTTCGTATCGTCATATGCTTGACTTACTTCCGTATTTATCATGTAGTCGCGTTCGACTGATATTATACCAAAATATTTGCGCATATGCTTGAAATAAAATTATAGAATTTAGATAAGTTTTAATAATTTTTGGATTCTTTCTCTTTTATATCATTTAGGAAGAGCGAAAAGAATCGTTATGACAAAAAATATGTTGAAACTTCGGATTTTTTCGCAAAATCACAGTCAACTTTAGCCTTGTTAATAAAATTCTGATGTTTTGAAGAGAAATTTATCAAATTATAAATATTCAAGAGAATTATCATAATAAAATATTTTACATTGAAAATAAACTTTGCCTAACATAAATCAAATCGGAACGAAGCAGCCTCAAATAAATTTTTTTATCTAAATCAAACTATAGGGGCATGAAGGTGTAATAATTCTTATAAAATGTCATAAGCATTTTTTTTTAAACTTTATTTCGCCACAGGGTCAAGTATACTTTCGTTTTTTGGATTCGATATATCACATTGTTTACAACTATTTTGAGATAAAATAAAGCAAAGTGGTTGGGACAACAAATCATAATAATATTTTTAGATCTTAATAATTCAAAACATTATTATCTGAGGATACATAAATGTATTTTCATTGAAAATACGTTTAAATCATTTCATTCATAATATGAAATAGAATTTTTCATTCATTCGAACGTATTAGTGCCAAAATGTTGTGTGTAACAATAAAATTTTCATAAAATCTTCTAAAAAAGCAACGACCAATAGGTGATGACAGAAACACTAAATTTTCTCCGGATTTACTTTTGTACAGGATTTAAAGATCCCGTAATACAAATTCAAGATATGTTCACATTTAGCTCCTCTTTCATTATATATGAACAGAATGAACGAGATAATTTTCATTATGAAACGCTGCAATCTGGGTTAACTGGGGATTACGCTATATCAGTCATCTTCAGTTCGTCAGAGGTGGCCACTTAACTCAATTATAAACACAACCTTAAACCGGAGCATCAATAATATAAAATATCGATCAGAAATTTATATGAAATGTTTATTATGATTAATTTCAAAAAATTACAAGTATCGTGTTCCAAATATCAATTGTAATAAGCAAGAAGAGGATTATTTTAGTTTTTTTTTAAATACATACCTTTTTTTATTCGGCAATGAGGAAAAAACAATTAATAATCAAAAAAGCTTGGAAATTCCAAATATTACACTACTAAACTAAGATTTCTTATTAATAGCACGCTCAGACAGATGTATTCTATTGATAGGCAGATAAAAAAATCAGCTAACCACCATGTGCTGTTGCGTATTATTCGTAAATATTCAAATCTTTTTTAATATATTTTTTGTTTTATTTTAATTAAAAAACGTCTTTTACGATTTACCCTTATCAAAATTGTTAATAAATACTATTTGTATGTGATTCAACTTCTAGTTTGTGAATTATTGCACACACATAAACAACTGCCGGGAATTCAATCTAGTTTAAAATTATGTAAACGAAACTATCCTACATCATCTAGTTCAAAAACTACTTTTTTAGCCTGTCCTTTGGAAAGAAGCAAAAAACTAATCAAAATAATTCCGATCGAAAAATGCATGGTTACAATTAGGAATATGCCAGTATCAACCCTTGTAAATGTTTTCCATTTTATTTTTTATGAGATTAGAACAAACTCAGACGCAGAAGGTGCATTTAGACTTTTATTATATGTAAAAATATAGTTCAATTACTTTTCTCATAATCCGTACAATTGTATTTTTCTCTTTTAAAAAATATAAGCTCTTACATACAAATGATGATTATTCAAGTAGCTTATTATTTTGAAATAATGTGATCTATCGTATACGGTTAATTTTGGATGTGACTTTTGATACTTATCTGTTCATTACTCATTTATGATTATCTAAAACAAAATGTTATTTCTTACAATACATGACGTCGGGGAAAAAATGACGCATTTTATCATAACCGAGTTACTAGAAAAACGGTTAAAACCTGTATTATTTTGATGTCTCATTCTCATACTCAAAATCTACTTTGAAATTGTTTGAAAACAAATTGAACATTATTTTGGGACTATTATCATCGTATCTTTTTTTGTCTGTCCCATATAATCCGTCACGTTGACTAAAATTGCCTGGCACAAATAAATTTTTCATAAATTTGAGATTATATTTACTAAGGGTAGACGTACTTGAGATATTAAGTCTTATCATATCGATAGATCAAAATCTCACGTCTGCTGATAGAACTTCAAATTTATTTAAAAATAACATATTACTTAACAAAATGAATACAGTGCACTGTACTAAATCAATGAATTAATGATTATGTTTTTATTTAGAAGACTTTTGGAAATGTTTCGATGTACCATCTACGCAAGGCCCTTTTTTAAGAGCATAGGGAGTCAAAGTTTTAAAAGCCGCAAAAGTTTCTCTGCCAACCAAACGAATTTCTGATGTTTTAGGATGAAATTTATGTTCTGGTGGACCAGCTGGTAATTCTAAAACGTATGCTATATCGATTCCCATTTTTTCAGCCGCATAATCGGCACTTGCAGCTGATACTACATCTGAAATTGCAAATAAAAAATTGAATTGCGTGGCTTCCGTTTTCATTGTTTTTAAAATTTTTTTCAAGATATTGTCACTAAACCCTTTTCTTATTATACTTACGTAAAGTTTTACCAGACGGTCCAATTTTGTAGGTGGTGCCCCGAACTTTATGAAGTGCATCGTGAGCCTCGTGTGCAATACAGTCCTAAGAAAAATAAATCATGATATTTCAAGATCCCTGTTAAAATAAAGCAGAAATCAATTTTTTTTACCATTAATTTATAATTCCAGTGAGCCCCGAACATGTACAGCCACGGATACATAAAGTACTAGAAATATTAATAATTTTTAATCAACGATTTATCAAAATTTAAAGATTAACTTTTACATACGTTTCCGTAAGAGTGAAGGGTAACGTAAATTTTAATCCTATCCTTATTTTCCTTCATGAAGTCTCTCAATGCACGAGACTCCGGCTCGGAGAAAGCCTTCTTACCTTTGTAGGTCTGCGCGCATGGATCGTCAGAAGATCCTATCCCACCTGAAAATATACCATTTTTATAATAATCAAAGTTAAAGATTAGGAATTTAATGAATATATTTAATAGAAAATGAATGCACGCACTGGTCCAATGGGTATCAAAATTACGATTAAGGTCCACGCCTCTACATTTTTTAATCGCCGATGAACGATTTTTTCTCCACAGTCGATTCTGCAAAAATTTTCTTTTATCCAATTGCTGGCTATAATTTGAGTGTTATTAAAAAATAATTTTAAAAAATACCTCGGGTTTTTGTCGACTGTACTCATAGCCATCGGGATTTAAATTTGGTATAATAACAATATCAATTTCGTCGTAAATGTGTCGATTTTCTAATTTTGCTAATTGAGAAATTATGTACAGAGCAGTCATGTGGGATATCCATTCTCGAGCGTGAATCCCTGCATCGAGCAATATCATAGGCCGCCTGGCATTCTCGTCGGTGGTAAATTTTACTCCGAAAATGGTTCGACGTTCGAGACTCGTACCGATTTTCACGTACTTGGCCGCTGGATTAAGGTTTGGAATTGTTACTTTGCAATATTCTTTCATCTACACAAATTGAGTCAAACACTATCGTCATCATAAAATTATTATGGTTGAGAGTTGTAATTTTTAAAAATGCACCTCTTGATAACTACGATAATTTTCGAAAAATGCTGAAGGTAGACGCTGAATTCTTCTACTGACATCAATATCCCGCCTTTTTCTTTCGTGAATTTCATTACTTATATCCTCAGAATAGACGTCAAATGAAATGTTTCGTTTTATCAACTCCTTTTTAAACATTTTGACTACTTGTGCAGGTACCAAAACATCCATTGTTACATTACTTTGGCATGTAGAAAGCGATGGTGTTTTTATAAAATCAAAACTTGGGTCGTTCGCCAGATCATTCAAGTACTCATAACGAGACTCATCAACGTTGCAGTTGATAGCAAAACTCTGCATGCTTTAACAATTTTAATTTGATGAATGAATATGTTTTTCATTTGCTAATTTGTTAATTGATAATCTCCAACTGTTCTTACCCATAAATTGATTGTATTTTATCTTCATGGCTTTCACTTACTAAAAATTCATATAGCAAAAAAAGTGAAAATATTGAGTACTTCATCGTTGGCTAAATGATTGAACACAATTTTTGTGCAAATCAAAATTTGCAAGACATATAAATATAAAAAACTCATCGTGTGTCTATTCTTGGCATTCATAAAAATGAAAAATAATAATTTTTATAATTTGCTATATAATTTTTAATGGTTGTGACGCAAAATGTAAGATTTCCTTGTGAAAACAGAATACACGTGCCAAATATCACTATTTATTATTAAAAAGCTTCGTTTCTTCGAAAATAAAATTAATTTTATGAGAAAGAAAACTTTAAATGAACTTCAATTCAAAAATTTTTTCTGAATAATTTCCAATAATTTTTTTATTTGTGATAAGAAATTATCATAGGTTTATCAAACAATATAAATACATATACATTATAAATTGTTTATTTATAATTACTTAAAATTTAAATATAGATTTTACATTGTAAATAAAATAAAATTGTAAAAAAGTTAATCACCGCTTTCTTGAATTAACTATCAATTGATAGTGACTTGTTTATGTAGCATATGAAATTATTTGAAAAATATAAATATCGATCGACTATAATTGAACTGGATAACATTTTTAACATAAACAAGTCAATTCTAGAAAAAATGTACAAATTATAAAATTGACAGCGTTAATGCCAATTGACCACATGAACAATTAAATTGATTAATAAAATTCATAATATACTGATAGTGTTAATATAATAATTTAATGTTTTTAAATTTATTTTGATTGTAGAACTAATTTTAGTTAAATGACCAGAACTAATTAATTTAATTTGTACTATGGTATCAAAATATTCCTATTAATTCAATTAACTTCATGTTCGTTCAATTCTTTTTGAATATATTTAAATACTTTCCTCTTGTCATTTCTTTAGCTTCTTCCAAACCAAGTTGATAAGCAGAATCATGAAGTTTTTTAACTTCAATAATTAACTCATTTACAGATAAGCTACTTAATAAATACAAATTATTCATGTCTTCGCTATTGAGGTTACTTGTCCAAGATGGGAATTCATTTTGAGGAGAATTTTCAACAATGAACTTCGATATCCCTTGTTCTGGCCATAAATCAGGTGATGCTCGATCCAATTTTTCTAGACTCATGAGGCTTTCTTCAGAAATATGGGGTAAGGTTGTTTTTTCAGGAGTATTATCTTCAATTGAAGCTTTTTCCATAATGAATAATCTAAAAATTTAATCATTTCTCTTAGAGTAAAAACTATATGTTACTATTGATATGAAAATTAAGCATAATCAATTATTCTTACAATGTATTATTATATTACAATTAAATGACTATTAACATTGTTGTCTAAATGAAAGTTTACTCACTCAAGTTTTGAATATCCTTAACTTTTTCAATTTTTATCAGTCCTTCTCAACGTGAATTTCTTTTTTAATAGTGTACACTTAAGAAAGTTTAAAAATTTAAATCTTAATCTCGCATGTGTGGTTGAATATCAAAAAGTAACCGAATCGAATTCACTTGATTCTTTCAATGTTTATGTTTCAGAGTTAAAGCGTCTCAATCTCATGACACAACTGTAGCGTATTGTTTGTTATGGAAGAAAGATGACCGATGGTATGTGTTCGCTTATAATCGTATCTGATAATTATTACGGGTTTCTGCAATCTCAGTCAGTGAACACAATTATGAGGCGATGGCGTGGGACTATGTGGCGCCAAAATTTATTTCCAGATGAAAATGAAAATACATCAAGCAATTATTTGAATGGTTCACAAAATCACAGTAAATAAAATAAACTTTATTATTGACATATGATTTTTTTATGTAGATAAAGTTATTTGTTATTTATTCAAATGAATTATACATTAATTCTTATATAAAAAATGCAGTATATCAATTGGATACTAGCGACATCTAAAATTTTAATTGAAACTCCATTTCAGACTATGCGCAAGCGCCAAGCACTCATGCTAGCGGCAGACTCAGACCGCAGAGGGCAGACTGCAGACGTTACGGCGTGGCCACATTGTCACAGTGTTTACAGTTTTGTGCACGTGCGAGTTAAAACTTTGTTAGTTGTGAGTTAAAACATAATATAGAATTGATTTTTAAACAACTTAATCATGGGAAACAAACGTGGAAAGAAACGCGGTCGCCGGGATGACACCGCATCGCTTTTGGATGATAAAATGATCAAGTCTATGGAGAAAAAATTGAAACTTAAAAAAAAACTGAAGAGGAAAAAGGATGCTGATAAATATATTCCAAAATCATTTGCACGAGATGGTTTAGATTGTAAGATTGTGTTTATCAAATACTTGTTTACACTACAATAATTAAAAATTAACAATACTAATTTATGTAATAAATTTTTCTTAATAATAATATTTTTCAGATCTTTTGGAAATTTGTGATGAAGACAGTAGAAAATTGGCTGCTGAAAATGAGAAAAGACTAATGATAGGAGATTCAGATGATGAATCTGACAGTTCTAATTTTTCAGATGCAAGTGAACCAGAACCAAAAAAATTAAAAAAGAAAGATACTAAAAAAGCTGTGTCTAAGATAAATGCAGCAAGTGATAGCACAAAAAAGAAAAAAAAGAAAGATGAGTCTGAATCTGAAGATGATTTTCAAGATTTTGGTCTTGAAAGCGATGATGATTTTGGAAGTGATGATGATTTGGAAGGAAATGATTTCCAAAATGATGATGACGACCTTGAAAGTAAAGACAATTTTGGAAGTGGAAGTGAGTCAGAAAATGAGAAGAATGACAACGTTGACAATAATGACGATGGTGACAATGATGACGATGGTGACAATGTTGATGATGGTGATGATGATGGTATTTGGGAGGACATTTATGGTCGTAAAAGAAGTAAAGATGGTGCTGTCATTACTGCTGCTAAGCAGAAATATGTTGCTCCTGCCTTAAGATTAAAAGAATTGGATAAGGATCCTAAGAAAAATGAAAAATTACTTCAACTCAAGAGACAAATTAAAGGTCTTTTAAATAGGCTAGCTGAAAGTAATATGCATACAATAGTTAATCAGGTATTGTCATTTAAGTTTTAAAATATTAAAATAATTGTAACTTCTTTAATATAAAATTAAAAAATATTTTTAGTTAGAAGAGCTGTACATGTCGAATAGTAGAAATGACATGAATGAAATGTTGGTTCGACTTATGCTAGATTCTATTGTTAGTCCTGTGATGACAGCCGAGCGATTAGTGTCAGAGCATATGATGTGTGTTGCTATATTACATGCTAATATTGATACCCAAGTAGGCTCACATTTTATTATGGTTCTGGTAAAACAATTCAGTGAAATGATAAAAGAAAACCAAGATGTTGAGGATAAACAACTAGATAATTTGGTTTTAATGATATGCCATTTGTATAACTTCAAGGTATTTAGAATAAAAAATTAGCTTTTATAATTTTATTCTAATTATACTATTAATATATTATTGATTAAATTTCAGGTGTTTGGATCACAACTAATATATCAAATTATAGATAAATTAATAGAAAAGTTTACTGAAAAAGAAATTGAGATAATTTTAGTTGTATTAAAAAATTCTGGATTCAGAATGAGAAAAGATGATCCCCTTGCTCTTAAAAATTTGGTTATAGCTTTACAACAAAAAGCAGGAACAGTAAAATCAACAAAGTAAAAAATAATTTATCAACTTTAATCAATTTTATTTTTTTTTTGTTATGTATCAAAATTAACAATATTATTTTTTAGCTTGAGGCTGCAGTTCATGTTAGAAGTTTTGATGGCAATAAAAAATAATGATATGCGAAAAATCCCACAGTATGACCCAACTCGGGCAGAACACTTGAAAAAAATCATAAAAAGTTTTCTCAGGAAAGGAAATACCATATCACAGTTAAACTTTTCACTTGAAGACCTTTTGAATGGTAATAATAATTATACATAAATTGTATATGTACATTTTTATGACATCATACTTTATTCTATTGCAGCTGATGAAAAAGGAAAATGGTGGATTGTTGGTTCTGCATGGTCAGGAAAAGAAATAAAAAAAGATGCAGATAAAACTACTGTTAAAAAACCAGCGTATAGTCAAAAATTACTTAAATTGGCTGCTGCACAAAGAATGAATACAGATGTAAGAAAAAATATTTTCTGTATTTTGATGACTGCTGAAGATTATTTAGATGCATTTGAAAAGCTTAACCATTTGGGATTAAAAGATAGCCAAGAAAGAGAGATAATTAATGTGATATTGAGCTGTTGCATGCAAGAGAAAAATTTTAACCCATATTATGCAGTTCTATTAAAAAAATTCAATGATTTTCATAAAAAGTATCATGTGAGTATGAATGGATTTATATACATATATAATTTCAAGTATGATTTATAAGGTGAAATTTATTCTAATAATAATTTTCATTTTTAGACGATGATAGAAAATACATTTTGGTATAAGATTAAGACAATAGATACTTGCAACAGTCTACAAATCACTAACATAGGAAAAACCGTTTCTTACTTGTTTCTTAACAACGCCTTACCATTAACAGTTTTAAAGGTAAATTTTTTACTTATGAATTTATAACTTATTTGCAAATCATTATATTATATTCTAATAAAATCGTAGGTTATTAAATTTGGTGAAATGGACAAAGCAACAGTAAAGTTCTGCAAAAAATTGATGCTTGATATCCTCTTACACAACAATGTAGAAACCTGTCTTGCCCTCTTTGAAGCGATTCCTCGTAAATTATTGCAATTCAGAGAAGGCTTAAGGGTATTCATAAACTTTTTCTTGAAGAAAAACATGAAAAAAGACAAACTGTCGGCAGAGCAAATGGAGCTGTTGGAAAAACGAATTGGATTCGTCGACAGAATTTTGACAACTTCAAAAGTGACATTCTAAATATTGTTAATAAAGTTTTGTATTTTTGCAATACATGAAATGTTTATGATTAACGTATATGCACTATACGTTTGTAAATAGATACTAGCACTAACTTTTAATATTTGCAATTGTATATTACGTGCTTACAAAGCAAGTAATCGTACCAGTTAATAAAAAAAATTGTTATAGAAAATTAGAAATGATTTTTTCCAATAAATGTGTCTTAAAACTTCCCTCCGTGATTCAGGCAAATTCTTATCACGATCTGACGGTCACTATATCGTGACCCGTTTTATACGATGCAATGCGTACGAAACGTTACTGAAGAGCATCGTACCGGGTGCATTCGCAGATCGCGTGCTATATAGGATAATAACAAGCGCCGTGCACAGCCATCATGAACGACGACGACGACGACCCCCGCAGGAGCGCCGCGAAGTCGCGCGATTATCTCGCAGTGCACCGCCGCCGCCGCTGAGCTACCCAAAGGCGCCGCAGTTCATGTAGCGCTCGCCGTCGCATCATCGCACGGCCGGAGCAGCTATCTCGCACACAGGCATACTTACACTGACACGCATGTGTATTCCATACTTATAAACACAAACATCGCTGAAAAGGCACTGAAATCGGCAGTAACTTATAGTCAGTGCTATAATCGAGTTCAGTGAATCCTGTGTGTGCGCGCGCGTCGTCGCCCGTGTGTGTGTGCTGTTGTTGCTGCTGTTGCTGCTTTCGCGAGAGAACCGCCAATGAGTGCTGCTGATAGTCGTTATCCTGGCTCGTCGTGCTGCAGGACGTTGGCTAAATAACTGATTGTTCTCTCTGTGTATGTTTCGTGCCTTCGAAAACGCATTTACATAACGCACGCAACGTCGTGCATCGGTGCGTCGTCTCTCGTTCTCGCTGCGTGTTGTGGTGTGTGCGGCGACGAAACCGTGCGGGCCGTGTGTCGTCTATGTGTACGTGTGTTGTTTTTATATTGCACGATATATATGTACACACAAGAGTGCGCGAGCCGTGACTGATGTCGTTAGTCGTTGATCGTGGACGCGGGCGAATCGAGCCGCTTTAAAAAAAAAAGGAGTCATTGCGAGCGGCCGCTGTTCTGTGCATGCAGCGGAAAAAAGTCATAACGACAACGACGACAACATCAACAAAAAGGAAACGTCACAGTTGTTGGCGCTGCTCTGCTCACGCTCGCTTTCTGGAGCCGGTGTCGAAGATGTGTTGCCGCAAGAGTCGATAGAAAAAGAGTTGGACCATTCGGGCCCGGTGCTTGTGTCCCCGAATGCGATAATATATATGTGGACTCTGCCAATTCACCAGTTCCGCGCTGATACCAGCACAGCACCTCGAGAGGATTATTAAAGCCGTGAGAATAATTATCGAGTGTGTTTATCTTGTCACATCGGCGTAGCGCCTTCAAGGACGTGTATTTATCGTCACGTAAGTCTCTCGAGCTACATTGTATTATATTGTATACGATGATATGTATGTTTGTCCCTCTGATGATCCTCGAGGGGGTTAGGTTGCGCGAAAAGCGCGACAATCTTATAACATCACGCGACAAAGCTGATACATTAAAGATCGTACGATATACATACACGTAGAATAATGAATACAAACTGGCGTGTGACAAACGTATTCGCACATACGAACACTTATGTAGGTAGACTCGCGCGCATCAGGCGTGCGGCGTACGTGTTGAATTAGTTAGCATACATAAAACGAGCCGCGCTCCGAAATCTAAACGCGCATCGTACGCAACAGCCCACAACGCACGGTAAGAGGCTTCTGCTGCGGCTTATTTTCACCGTAGCTGCATTCGCTCCGCTATATTATGGCTCTCGAAGCGAGCCGCAGCTATAAGAAATCTATATATCTCTTGAGCTGCTCTCGCGTTACAGGTGTGCGTGCCGTACGTCTTGGATACACACATAGGTACGCACGCACCTATACATGTGTGTCTCTATAACATACACAAACAAAAGCGCTTTGAACGAAAATAAACTCGTGCTGCGGTGTGTTGTTGCCTAGCGCGAGCGCGACCCCTCTTTCTTTCTCCGTTTCTTTCGCTCGTATCTGTCTCTCTCTCTTTCTCTTTCTTCGAGCTCGCGCTAAAGTGCGAGTACATTCGCGCGCGCGCGCCTCCGCGTTGGATAACAACAACACGGCTACACGATACGTTGCGCGCGGAAATCGAGAAGTCTTATTGCCCGGAGCAGCGCACACGGCACGTTTGGCTTTTGCTTTCCCTAGCGGCATGCGGGAAAACTGCAGCTCGCGCGCACTTCTGACTCCGTCCCTCTCTCTCTCACTCTCTCCCTGCCTTATTTCGCGCGGCGCTGCTCGCGTCCATTCAACTTTTCCATATATATAACTATAAAAACACGCCACTGCGTTTATAATGTAAGACGCCAGTTTATTGCCATCGTATAGCAGCAGCAGCAGCAGAAACAGTATACATTGACGTCGACGACAGCACTGCACCAGGGATACTTTATTTTTTACAACCCGCAGAGGGATGATGATACACGCGGGGCGGTCGTGTACTTACCGCGGCGGTTGCAACGAGCCTTGACTGCACGGATGAATAATTTGCCGTTCTTTGCATTTTTGCCTTACCTTGCAGCTATCTCCTGCTCGCGCGCCGTATAATTAATGTGCTCGTATCACGCGTAGGTATTTATCAGCATGTCACATTGTCGTGTGCAGCAGTCGTAATGTGCATTTATTTTTCGAAATCTATATACTATTTACAGCGAAATTTTATCATTTTATATGCAACTAGACGGGCGAATGTGTGTATACGTTTTGCTTTTTGTGCCAAGTTTTGCCGCGCGATGTCGATAACACATATTTTATACATGTCAGTACGAAGGTGCTTGGCTCTTTATCGTATCTTCTTCCTTTTTTTCGGAGCAGCAACGACGGCAGTCGTTGACTTTTCAATTCGCGTACGAGTACAGGATTCGATATCATATTAGCAACTGCACCGGAGATAGAGGATAAACTAACGAGTCAAACGTATTTTAACGATGCGCCTCGTATACTCCTTTGATTGTTGGCTGATCTGTCGTGCCACTTCTTATTTGTGTGCCACCGCGCTCGGAGGCTATTTTTAAACTAGAGGAATTAACACACTGGAAAATGTGTCTCGCATCTATGCAGGCATAAATTCGATTTGTAAATTGCACCTGACCGTAGGATTCTGCATATACATTCGCGTATGAATAGTGTGTTATACAGTCGGTTTATATTCAAAGGTGACTCGGTCGATTTTTCGAGCCTTGAGAAGTAAAGTATATCAAAATCTTCCGATTTGAAATTCAAGGCCCATCATTCCCTCGCGTACTCATCGATATTCTCGCTCTGTCCGCCTCCTCTGCCACCTGCCACACAAATTCTCTTCTGCCTCTCTCTATCTGTTTCTTGGGACGTTTCGTTGAATGTTTTGCGCCGGTTGTTATTGATTTCTTATTTTTTTAGCCTTTTCAAATCGCAACTGATTTCATATCGAATCGTTTTTTTTTTCATTTCGGAGCATTTGCATTAGGATACTTATTACTTGATATCTGTATATCACATGACAAACAAAAGCCAGCAGCACAATACTTGCGATAGGATCGTGCTTCGAGCGTCAATTAAATGCAATCAATCGCGCGAATGTGTCAGTGTATAAATACGTATAGCAACGACACCGCCAGTGTGTACGACAAATATATTATTTACCGCACGTTGCCTCGTTCACGCGCGCATCAAAACAATCTCTGCGCAAGTACGACGACGACGACGATGAGATAAAAAAGCAAAGAAAAAAATGCATCGTGGAGTCTCTTGCTCCATGGATAATCGCTCGCTCGCGCGCGCCCGGAGTAGTATATCTATACGGCATATGTATAACATAAAATTCTTGGTGGCTTTTGCGCTCTTGGGCTTTGCACACAGCATTCGCGCGCTGTTCTTTCTTCTGTCTTCGTGTTTGGACGGTGCAGCAGCAGCAGCGGAGACGACGACGGTGAGGCGGCGGCGGGCGACAAGGACACCCATCATCGTACACACAACACAGAGCCCAACTAAACAACGTTGAGAAAGAGAGAGAGAGAGAGCGAGAGTCGGAGCAGCGCAGCGCGCCGTATAGTATACGAACGACGAAGAGCAGCGGCAGTGGCGGCGGCGCGGCTCAGCGTCAGGAGAGGCCGTGCCTCCACGACGACGACGGTTTCATTGCCCTCGACCCCACTTCTCGACGCGCACAACCTCCCCTACTATCACGAGAGCTCGGGCTGGTTCTGTCTCTCGCTCTCTGTGTTGGTGCATGCGTGTGTTGTTGTGTGCGCGTAAACGACAACCCCCGCCTGGCCGTCACTGCGAGAGCTCGCCGACACACACACATGCACACAGGAGACGTCCATGTGCTGCGTCTGTGTGCGCGCTGCCGAATGCGAATGTGTGTATGCGAATATGTTCGCTTGGTCTCGGAGCGAGTCGCGGCGGCAAGCCTCGAGTTGACTGCCCGACGCTGCTGCGCCTATACGCGCGCAAAATTTTACTGCGTGTGCTCTACCACTCTCTGCCCTGCTCTGTTGTCATTTTCTCTTTCTGTCAGTGTACGTGTGTTTACAAATAGACGTGCTGCCGCTGCTTTACATATAAACTCGGCAGAAGAATAAAAATTTTCGCCTGCTGCCACTGCTGCTGGCCTCGCGGGGACTAACACCACCGCTCAGGTACAAACCTTAGCTTTAAAAACAAAAAAATAAATCAAAAAATAAAGAAATATTCTAGGATCCTGGGAATGAACACACACTCGCACGCGCGCGTCCGTCATTCTCGTTGTTGTATGTTTTGTGCGTCGTATCCAACGAAGCCGCATCATGGAGCCGTGTTATTGTTATTGTTGTTGTTGTTGTTGTTGTTGTATTTATTGTTATTATTGCTGTTATTGTGTGCCGCGGTACTCTTTTCCTCTCGTTTTCGTCGTAGCTCGTATTTTATACCGTACCACCGTTACGTAGACGTTGCTCTCGCTCTCTTGCGTTCTTTGTCTTCGTGCGTATACATCGCGTACATTTCCACCGACTTTCCCGCGAATTTCTCGCGCGTATACGCGCGTTTGTTTACTATTTGTTCTGTTGTTTGCGCTCCCATTTTTTCATATCGCTCCTGCACTCTTTGTGCTTTTTCTGTTTACGTAAAATCGTCGTATACGTCTCTTTCTCTCATATTTTTTTATTCTCTCTCTCTCGGCGTTACTGCCTCTGCTGCTGCTGATGCCGACGATGATCGCTCCTATACATACGTTTATTGCAACTCTTTCTTGACATCTCCGAGTCGAAAATAAAATAAAACGTCGACTCAACGGTAAGGAATTTAAAAACACATCTCTGTCGTTGGCTGCGCTGCGCCGCTGCTGCGGGTTAAAAATTGAAAGAAATCTCCCGTCCGATTAAAAATGTCGCGATTACTTGTCAAAAGGAGTCGGTGTTGCGTCGACGATAATGGCCAAAAAGATTATTGTTCGTTTGATAATCGTGTAATCAGCATCGCGTCATCATCTTATGCGCAAATCGCGCCATGGATACATCCTGCATGTAAACAAAGTGCGTCTCTTGCTGTCTCGCTTCCCCCCTCTTTCTAGCGTACGTATAGGTATAGCGCATATATGTATACATCTATTGCTCTCTCGCTCTCCGGCGGTTCGGGGTAAACGTCCTCTACGACGCTACAATATATAGACAATGTGCATATACATAGTTAGATACGCGCGTATATACAGCATATTGCATGCAAGTCAGGCAGTCGCGCAGCTTCGAACACGTACACGCGCACACACACATACAGAGTCGGGCGCGCGCGCAGCAGACACGCACACTTGCGAACTCACTTTTCGCGTTTCGCAAGCTTCTGTATATTTACACGCACATACACGCATACACACACATATGCAACGCGAGCCGTGAGCGTGTATGGGTGCTGCACACACACACACACACACACACACACACACACACACACACACACACACACATGGAAACCAGCAGACAGACACACGCACTCCCGTCGTCGTAACGCTCATCCTCCCCCTTAGGTGTCGAATCACCGATTTTCCCGATGCGTCCGTGTGCGTTTGTGTGCATGCACTAGTATTACAGGCCATACAAGAGGGGTTACCAGCAGCTATATATCTCACTGCGCTTCATAATATACCGAGGCGTGTGGGGTCGATCGCCGCTCAGTATATACATGGGGTTTGTGCACGAAGTCAAAAATCTTGAAAGATTTTCGAAACCAGCTAGGTGCAGTCGGGGTATCGTCGTGCATGCATTGTACATAATACAGCATACACAAGAACGGAGCCGAGCAGCGGCGGCGGCAGCGGCAGCAGCAGCAGAAAACGACGCAAACAAACTTGACCCTGCTGGCCGGATGTGAGTTGCGCTGCCGCTGATGCTGGTCAAGAAAGAGAATGGCTATAGCCTACATCGAATACATGCTCGCATACACGTATATACCCATATCTGCGTGCATGTGTGAGTGCGCTTACATGTACACACAATCGCGAGCGTACTTGCATATCTGCAGTTGGCGTTTGCCTGTATACGCGCACACATGCATACGACTCGCCGCCACCGCCGCTGCGCTGCACAGACAGTAGGTATACGCACACAGGCACAGGGACACGAGCAAAATCGCGCGCCGTGCATCAATGTGCGAGTGAATGTTGTTGGCTGCGCGCGCAGCTACCAACAACGTAGCTATATACCGCGAGCGCACACCATAACATAGCGTTTGCTTGGCTACTGCTGTTGTTTTGATGAGGACTGGTGGTGCTATGCCCGAGAAGCGGCCAGGACTCCGCCGCTGCTCCGAGCTTTTCGCGCGCATCGCTCCTTCAAGCGCTCCTTATATACTATTCTGCCTGCAGATCGGATTCTCTTTCTCTCCGGGTTGCATGTGTATATATATGCGTGCAACGTCCTTGCTCCTTCTTAGTCTCGCGCGCGATGCGAACATTCGAAGAAATTTTATTCGTATATTCTCTTTCCCTAATAGACGAAATCGCTATCCGTAAAATTGCTTCTCTTTCGAGCATCGGGCCTATTCGTGTCGACCTGTCTTAATTTTTCGACTTACGTATACGAGTCTGAATTCGCGCTTTAATTTGTGTGCAGCACAAGAGGAGAAAGTGCAAAGGACGAAAGCGCGCATGGGAAGGTTGCGCTATATTCCTCTTTGTTTTGACTTTTGTTCCTCCTTTCTTGTAGCGTGGCGATAATCCCGAAGCCCGTATTCAATTATTTCGGCGTTTTGAAATTTCATCCTTCGCCAAGCAATTGTGTCTCTTTTTTCGTCGCTTTCCGTTCGGGTCAAATATTTGCGGCTCCCTGACCGGAAAGACAGACGGCTACATTGTATTTCGTGTTACCCTATACGCGCGAACAAACATCAAGTGGCTAATCGCATCTCGAGATTATATTTGTAATTTGCCTCGCGCTGTCAACTCCGACTTGTTTCTCGGTCGACGATATTTTACATCTCTTTCTCTCTCTCTCGCATCTTCGCTTTTCGCAGAGCGTATTTAATAATGAAAGCTGCGTACACCGGTTTATATAGCAGCGGCACAGTGAAAATGCGACGTGCATGCGACGTATACCAGCGGTGCACCAGCCGCATCGGTCGGTCTCCTCTATTTTTAGTCGAATCAATCGAAACAAAGAGAAATAAGCTATTCTGGCGCGAGAGATCGATATAATAGAAAAGTCGAAAGCGTCACACTGTATACATTGCACGCTATACATTACAGGCGGCAGTCAGCGCAGGATGATCGGCAGTGTGCACGCGATGCATGCACGTATCACATATAAATTATCCTCTCTCAGTATGTATAAACATCGCGCATACAGATAAGGAATCTCAAGTGCAATTTTTACACACGCACACATCGATTACACACGGGCGCTCATATATCATCGATTTGCTGCGTTGTTACACGCGATACAGAAAGAGTCGGACGACGACAAAAATAACACCAGCTACAAAAACGTAATTTTTTTTCAGTAGACGCGCGCTTGTGCGATACGTTTGTATGCTCAAATCGAAGATACATATAGGTATACAGGAAGAGAATTGGCGCGTTACCGCCTCTCTCGTATCGTGTGCAACATACATAGGTATAATATCTACGCTGCAGCGCGGCTGTTACACACGCCGCGCGATCGCTGGCTCGCTCGCTTGCATCGGGTGAGTGCGGAAAATAAGAGCCCGAGGAGCCGCATTCGCGCTACTCCGCGCGGCTCACGAACACATGCTTTCGAGGCACTGCTGCATTAATGTACAAATGCGCGCGCGATTTTCCGGCTGCTAGCGAGGCGTGTCATACGTGCACCAACTAATGCCTGTGTGAGTGCACCATAAGACTCTATCGCGTGCAACACAGAGCAACGCGGAGCGGCTGCGACGACGACGGCAACGGTCGCTCGCTCTCTCGCGTAGTAAGAGTGCAGTCGCAGAAAAGAGAAAGAGAGTGAGAGATAGAGGAGAAAGAGCCTCTCGTAATACCCACGCGGCCAGTTACATGCAGTATGGTCTCACTCTCTTTTTGCGTGCGAAAAGTGCCGACTCTCAAACACGTATTATGGGACGCTGCATGCGTAAATAAAAGTACGGAGCAGTGGACCCCCCTTCAGTTTTGTAAGCTAGGTCGATCTCTGCTGTTGCTGCTGCTCTCGCATACATATAGACACTCACGTATACACAATACGCATGTGGGTATATACCTTATGTGACTCGTGCATATTTATAGTATCACACGCACACGCTCGACTTTTTTTTCTGCATTCTTATGTGCACGCACTGCGAGAGGGGTATATACGCATGTCTAACGAAGTTAGTAGTCGTACCTCGTACGCGCGATTACACAATGAATTACGAAAGCTATGCAGTTTTCACACCTTCGTTTATTGATAACGTTTACGCTCGATATTAGAAATTTTTTGCGCGAGCTTCAAAAAGTTCATTCTGTGCGCTTGGAAAAGAATTTTTTTTTTTAATAACTTCGATCGAGATTATCCGCTTCTAAGCGACGCGTTATATGTGTAAAAGTTCAGTGACTACCGTATAAATTGTAGCATTTACTTTTCAACTTATAATTGTGTAACTGCTTTCTTTAGTTAGTTGGAGTATGAGTAATGCGCAAGTAGAACAGTTTATTTGTCTAAATTGATATTTTTCTTGAGGTGAATGAACCCAAAGCGGTATTGCTGAAAATATGTTTTAATCTTTGATATTTACCATTTATCTCATTACTATAAACAAAATTTTAATCTAATAACGAAATTCTCTGTTATTAATAAAAAACAAAATTTCATCTAAACATTTTTATTTATAATTGCAGGTGTGCTGTTCAAGATGAAGTGGTCACCTGGAGCTTTATTCTGCGAACAAGTAGGAGAGCTTACTAGAGTTTTCTCACAATGGAATGAATGCGAACAAACAGTTGTGTTATATGCTTTACTAAGAAGAATACCAGCAGTCCAAGCTCGATTTTTAGCACAAGCCATTCAACATTCACTGCATTCGGTCTCAGAATTGGATTCACAAGAACTGAACGCAAATAATCCCAGTAAGTTTTTTATTAATTTTCTTGACTTTATTTGATTGAATAAATTTATTAATTAAGCAATTGTTCTTGTAGCTTTCATCAATTCATTATTGGGAGAGTCAACAGAAGTAGCTATTAACCAGTTACTAACTCATCTTCCTTTACTTCGACCTGGCAATGTTGAATGCAAACAGTGTTACTTGTTAGTCATACCTGAACTCATCAGTCATTGTGTGACTACCGGGCAATATACAGAACAGACACAACAACTTCTAAGTTACACTCTCATTCATCCTGCTACAACTAGTCAAGATAGACGTACTCTAACTCAATGGCTCAAACAGCTTGAAGAACGAATAAGTACCTCCCAACCAAACTACAATGCTGAAGACTACAACAGCTCTGCTAACCCAAGGTAAATGATTCAGTCTGACAAAAAACATTTCTTACATTTTGAAGATATCAAACTCTATTTTATTTATAATTTCAGGTGGGATTCAACGTGGCAAAAGAATGTGAAACAAAATGATCAAATGAGCCAACTGTATGGTGCACAAACTGGGCCATTTCAGTTCAACTTTCAATTACCAACTTCGGCTCGTCAGCGACGTTCAAACAGTTTAACACCTCCTGTTGCTTCATCGCATCAACATGAGACGATTGATCGTACCAGCGGCACAAATATGTCGTCGAGACACAAGACACGTAGCTTTAGCGTATCTGGAGATCATTCCAGTGAGTTCAATCATATTTGTATATTCAAAAACAACCCTTTTTTATTTTATATTCCAATCATACTACATGAATTACAGCTCTTGTTGGATTAGGTCCTCTAAGTCCTCAAAGTTCGTGTGCCAGTAGCGGTAGCGAGAGCCGTTTAGATGAAGCTTCGACTAGGCCATTATCATCAGGAATGAGAGGTGCGTAAATTCATAATCTCTATTAAAACTGCATTTAATGTTATAATTTTTTAAATAATTTACAGATGTATTGGCATGGCTGAAGACGCTACGTTTACACAAGTACAGCTATTTATTTACGAACTTGTCTTACGAAGAAATGCTCGATTTGACAGAGGAACGCTTGGCTGATCAAGGTGTTACTAAAGGTGCAAGACACAAGCTAGCACTATCAATTGCCAAACTGCAACAGCGTTATCAAACGTTGCTGAATTTGGAAAAGGATCTAGTGCAACCGCAACGCGAAACAAGTCAAGCAGCTTCTTTCACCCAAAAACCATTGCTTGCCAGTGCGCTAGACGAGCTTAAAGGCATACTAGCAACACCTTTCAAACCAAGCCAAGAGAACGATCCTCAAGACATTCCGACTCAATTCACTAAAGTTCTCGGCAAACGTGAGTGAAAGAATAGTACTGAATTTATCATTTTATTCATTTTCTTTACTATTTCATAAAACTGAATTAATTTAATTATAGTGTGCAGCCGATTAGCTTTGGAGAATGTTGATGACGCAGTTTTATGTTCATGTATAGCCATTCTTGAAAAAGTATCGCAGCATGACTGCTTTACTGCAAGTCAGAAAGAAAAAGTTCAGCAGTGGAGAAGTCGCCTTGGAAATCCAAGACCAACACCAAAGTAATTTTTATGCACAACCATAATGTCTTTACTCTGACATCGTTACTTAGATCGATTTTAATTTTTGACTTTTTTTAGATGGCAACATGGACACGGTTACTTCAACCGAAGATATTCAAATTCACAGCAACACAGTCGAAAGCCAAGTTTGAATTTACCACATTTAGGAGGAGCAAAGTCTGTGAATAATTTCCTGGTGACGCCGCACAGAAATAGTATATCAACACCATATTTACAGTCAAGCTCTACTCAATCGTCTAATCAAAGTCTTCAACCAATGCAAGCTCCTGAAAAAAGACCTAGTCTCCAAGAGACTAGTTTAGAGGTCTGAATTGATAGTAATATTTTTATTTTGAGAACTTTTTTATTAATAAAACAATTTTTTTAGCAGTTGCAGAGATCTTTACATCGCACGTACAGCGCACCAAAAGGCAACTTCCTCGTACAAACGAGCAGCGCAATTGAGACGACAGAGCCGGAAATAAATTCTCGCTTAGAGTCTCTGTGCTTGCGCATGACTGAACAGGCCATCGGTGGATTTGGCGAGGCCTAAAGCTTTAAAAGCTTTTGCCTATCTTGCTTGCTTACACAGTCGACTTATACAACAATTTTACGCAGCAGGTTAGCGCTATTTTTATAATTTTTTGACGACGCCAGCGAAAAGTATGCATAAAGAAAGGAGAAGAACAAGAAGAAGAATTACTATTTAGGACGACATAGCGACAATGCGCAGCAAATAAATCTATTCTCGTGTAAAATTGTCAATCACCGGTGACAAATGTATTTAATAATAGATTTTGTGTAGTAGAAAATAATCCGTAATTTTTAATGAGGATATTTATAGTAAATCAACTCGAGAAAAATTAATAAACCGTTTGACATTTATAATAAAATGTACTACACTTGCAATGATATATACGAGTAAGGACTGAGTATCGATTAATGAGAAACGTTTCTCTTTTGATACTTTTTTATTCTCGAACTATAAACTTTTTATCGATTAATGCATGTTTGCATTTCGCTCGTACATACTTTTATTACATTTGTGCGCTCGAAGTAATTTGCATTCATGAAGTAAATTCACTTTTCTCATTAATCGGTATTAAACGGAATGCGAAATCAAGGCGTCATATATGTAATGAAATAATGAAATGATTATGAAAAAAAATATGCATAAACAAAGATTTATATGCTACGACATTCTAGACTTAATGATGTAAGCCACAAGCCGTAAAAGATAAAATATAGCATAAGTTATATTATTCAAAACGAAAAACCCAGAAACGTCCAAGAGGAATTTTCTCGTTCGTTTTATATTGAATGGCTATATTAAAAAAAAATGAAAAACAAAAAAAGAACAGTAAGTAAATACAACGAGAAAATTCGCTCTTGCTTATTTCGCTAAGATTTTAGTGCTTATTTCTACGATGAAATAATTTCATCAATCGTTAGGACTCCTGGGTAATTTTTGTCAAAACAATGCCGATTGTCTGTCTCTTCGTCGGCAATTAAGTCCACACAACAAAATATATTCGATATAACATACAAAAAATAATTTTTTGGATCTCATGTAAGAGCATAAAAGTACTAATCGCAAAAAATATAGACAATAATCCCTCGAGTCCTACGTGCTATATTTAATAAACGTGTTTAAAGCTATTCATATGAGAATTGACAGAATTTGGCAAGCCAAATGCTACTAGAAAGATAGATTCTTTCCTTTAGTATTTACTTAATCCGTAATAATATTCATAAAATATATTATATACACGAATATATTATATATATATACACCTATTATTAGACGATTTTTAAAGTTCAGTTTGAAATAGGAATGGAGAATTGTGTTCGTGAGAGTTTAAGATGTCCGTATAGATTGTCTCTTTTCTTAAATCTGAGTGTGGGATGTGTATGTGTGAATGAATGTTGGGTACCAGTGCGAGTGAACGAGGGCAAACCATGCGATTAAATACTTGCAATATTGTTTTTGTGTTATCCATTTCGGGAAATGGAATTATTCTGATTTTACGCTCTCCAGCACATGCTCTTTAAACGTAATTGTACGATTTTTCTTTTACTATTATTATCCTTTCTTTTAAAGAGATTTTTATGTACAATGTGACTGATGAATCGACAAAAAATCTTTTCAACTTTTTTTTAATGTTTAGAATTTCTTAATGCCCAGGCATGTAAATTAATTTAATTGTAACTATATTACGATAATATGTATATTCCTGCATTGCTCTATTGACCAAAATTCTTTAATATCGGAAGAAATCGACGAGGAAGTATGAAGGTCTTTTTTGTCATTCTACAAGGGTTGAGAGGAAGAAGGATAGTTTGTGACCTCGTTTGCGCGCTCAGCTCTTTTCGATCAATTTTGCACGCGCTCGTAATCCAATGACTATAATAAAATATCTTATAAGGGCTACACGAATCAATGTGACCCGAATACGAATGACGATGTAAATTGTGGTCATTGTGGATGGATATATACTTATTTATGACACGGTCGCGTGATCTCAACACGTCAACTGGAGTGGGGAACTTAGTGCAATGTATGTATGTTGGTACTATTTAGCGCGCGAAAAGACACCAATTAATATTTCGTATTATATTTGTATTAAGGACTCTTTATGTTTAATGAGGATCTCTGGAAAGGGCTTAGAAAATATTCCAAAGCGGGAACTGAAGAATTTTGAAAGTTACAAAAATGTGGATCATTTTTATTTCTCTTTTTAATCAATGTGTGCGATATTTTTTTGTGATTCTACCAAACGTAATAATTATTTTTTGATTTATGTATTTTTTTATACTAAAACTCACAATTCTGGTAATTGTCGAAAAAATTACAAAGAAAAACTGTCTATGCTTTTTATCGAACTCGCGATCTAGTTTCTAAGTTGATAGCTCGAATAACATTTTTTATTGAAAAATTGCTTTTACGGTTAATCGTTAGTGAAATCAAAATAAGGTGAACTATTAGAAAAACATTTAAAACTGCGTTGCACGCAGCTACTTATCAATCGTTTGTATAGACAATGAACGAAACGAGTACTCGGAATAGGATAATTAAGACCGAGATGAAAATAAAATGTAACGTATTTACCACTCTGGAAGTTGTGTCGATCGACTCAAGCTGAGCGCACGAGTGTAGGTCTGTGATTCATTACGTATTGGCGGCTGCTTTAAAGTTTATGTGTATTGTACATGATAAATAGAAAAGGTTGCAATGTACACGTTTATATCCTCGTGATTGTGTAGCCGTCACTGGAGCTTTGTCGAGTAAACTATATATGTATATATATTAATGTATATTCATTTATTATTTATATATATCCATATATATACATATATATTTATAAATGTTGTGTACGTCAAGAATTAAATAATCATGATCAATGTAACATGAACGTAGGGTGTTTAACAGTCGCAACTTTAATGCATTCGTGTACCTATGCACAGATTTCGCTCTATTGAGTCTAAGCAAACAACACATTTCCAAAATTTAATGCGATCTGACAGAGTTACTTGTTCGAGCTAATTTATACACTTTTTGACACTACCCATTATGAAGCTGATGTTAAGCACATCGAAATCTGTGTCTTAGATCCACGCAAAAGCATATTCAACATCTCTGATACTTTTTTATAATGCGATTTTCATACAGCGCTTGGATTATGAAATAAAATAAAAATAAAATGTGAAAATATTGGGCAAAATGAAAGAAAAATTTTAAAGATAACTGGCGCCTTTAAACTTTGTTAAAAACCCCTACATTAGTTATAAGACTAAAATAAAATCTAATCTAAAATATCATATTACTATTATATGAAACGATGACAAGACTGACAATTTCACGCATTCTAACGAAAATTCAGAAACACACAATCATATAAGCTTTTCATAACGCAATTACAGCGACATATCTTGTTCGCTTGAAAAAAGCAAGCTGAAAAACTTGGTATGTTTATTGCGTATGTTCACGCGTGAATGTAACAATTGGAAGACTGCACTTGGAAAAAAATGTAGATCAGAACTGCTAACCTTTCAATATACGAAAAAAAAGGTTTTCCATCGCTCTAGTAAGAAGAGTCGTAAGGGGCGTGTGGCAAGACGCGCACTAATAAATGAAGTAAAATGAAAAATATGTATATCGATTTTTAGCGCAAGTACTTTATATAGTTTTTATGCGTAAACTGAATTGTAATACAGAAAATATAATGCTAATTATTGATTGACACAAATGTTTTCTATTAAAAATGAAACTGATAATATACAGACACGCAGTAAACCACAGTTGTATTTATATACATGAAATTATATTACATGATATGTACGTGCGTGGTAGATGCTTGAATATTAATTTTACCTAGAGAACTTTTGATGACGTTCCCGTCATCGATTCATTAATTTAATTGTGTTACAACTTATTATACACACAGTCACAATATAGCAATATTATTGTATTTTACACCCAAATTCAATGTCGATGATGATGGTACAGAACGATTTTTTCCTTTAAAATGATTCTGATTGTTGTTGGATCTCGATAAATGATGAAGTTTTTATTTTACCCATAGATGGATTACTGTAATTCATATAATTACTTATTCGTATTTCATAAAACGTGTCAGAGTACCATTGGCTCTCTAAGCTTTCTTTTTCTCTTACAGATTAATTTGTAAAAATTTTACGGGAAAAGTAGTTTCCTAAGTAATCTTGTGATTCAGAGATGAGGCGATATTTTTATTAAATGTTGTGCTTTTTTACTGCATTTTTTATATTTGAACTCAAGCAAATGACTATCAGTCTTCGATACGCGTGTTGTTTCTTAGTCACTCTTTCTAGCGACATTAGCTCAAATGTTCGATTTTCTAGCGATACATTGTTGGAATTAATAATAGAAAATATTTACAAAACATATTTTTAACAAATGGACACCTGGAATAATTACTTCAATCGTCGATTTTTCTAAATAAATAATTCACACCATCATTTCCAGGTGAAAAATTATTTTGTATACATGATAAAGTTTAGAAAAAAAATAACATTGTTGAGAATCAATACGAAGACAATTTAAGAAAAAACACGCATTGAGTCTCAGTATCGGAAACTTAAAAAAAATAAAAACTAAATTTCCTGAAAGAGGATTGAAAACTAGTCAATTGCTACATTTAATACAAATATCAAGTTCATATTTAACAAGCATGTATTTTAAGTAGCTGATTACGATAATAGCGTAAGCGTGTGTTGCATTGAGCACAATATTGTATTACTCATAATAATACAAAAAATAATGCTCATTAACATCATTATTAATTTTGTCATAAGTCAACATAATCATAATTCTGAAAGTTCGTAAAATATTGCAAAATTTTATATCAGCTCATAAAAGTATTGGACTTATTTTTTATTGTGAATGCTTAGTTACTGTGGATTTCTTAGAATCCAATACTTTCTAATTTATTTTAAAAGATTTTATTAACCATTTTAACTATAAACAACATTAAAATGTCATTTTAGGAGAATATAAGGACTTGTAATAAATGAGAGATTAGCATTTTTCGATATTTCTTTTTTAAATGAGATCATCTAATAATGAAATTTTAACTAAATACAAAATTCAGTCGGCTAAATTCAATTAATGGAAAAGGCCTAAACTGTTCAAAATATCAATACTTTTCGCAGTTCATAAGTCGTTCATAAAACAAAACTTTGCAATGAATCGTTATTTGCTCTTAAAGTGAGCTTTTACAAAAACAACACAAAAGAGATAAAAATAAAAAAAATTAGTGAAACACTGCTTCTAAATTCTCCTGCGTGTTTACAAAAATTTGATCATTCAGTATGATTGATCATGTTAATTTTTTTCTCTCTAATTTTTTCATTTTTTTCAATGAAATTATTGAGCATTTATTGTATGTATGCAATTGTTACTGAATAAATTAAAATGTTTTTTGTTGTTAAGTCAAAGAAATGTACCAAATCATCGCGCTTTCATAATAATCCATTACTGTTCACATCACAAATAAATAGATACAACACAAGTTTCTTAAACTTTTTTTTCATGACTTGTAAAAGAGAAAACGAAGAGTTTTTATAGATTTTTGATCGTTTTCCGTCTTTTTCATGTACTTATTATGCCGGTGTATACGTTTACAATTTGTGACTGATGCATATAATATGTATTGAACGAATCACGACAACGCATACGGATGAAAATATAAAAAAAAAGTATATACAATGCACGATTACAATAATTACAGTGTCTGATATTCTTAATCGGATACCTTGTCAGCGAGTAAAAGACAACTGAAAACATTTGCATATTTGCATTCTCATAGATTCAAGTAGTTGCATTCGTAGTTTTTTCAAACGGACAAAGATAAGAAAAAAAAGAATATTTAACGCAATGGTATACTATATATTTCTATACAATAAATTAATGAGAAGAGAAAATAATTTTTGATGACAGCTCAGCTGCAGTATTTATTGTTATTAATAATAATGAAGGGGATGTGTTTCGTCTGTTAAATGAGGTACGTGATCTATCAAACTGGCTCACAATTTTTTGGATACATTACGAATTTTGTATACATATATACGATGAAAACAAAAAATAAATACACATTTTCCGCGCCACCAAAATGTCCTATACTACGAATATTGCATATATATTTTCACGTTGATGGCATAGAAAAATGAACTGCGAGCTTGCGACTTTTCTATAAGAACAATTGCTCTTCAACAAAAAAAAAAACAATGTATAGAAAGATTAATAGTATCGCTGCATTGTATCTGTGAATGTTAATGTAAAAATTAATACAAACTGCGGGTGTCAAACTACAATCTAGTTTTCGCTTAGATAAATATACGTTTCGGGCGTATGGCAATTTTAGTCTCTTCTATGATCGATTTTTTAAACAAGTAGAGGGCCGAATCATGTGAAGAAATGATATTTGTTTACAAAATGACTTGGTCGATGGAATGTTAAAAGGATGGTTAAAAGTCATCGAAAAATTCGAAAGTCAATGTATCAGAAACGAAAACATGTTTTTTTTTTCTCAAAAAACTACAGGTTGAAAATAAATCTTGTTACTGATTAAATTATAATTTAGTCACGTAAGATTGTATAAAAGCCAATTTTGTAAAACTGCTATTTCGACGTCATCTAATTAGAAGTCGATGGTACTCAGCAAAGTTGTAGCATGAACAACCATTTTATAATAAAAACATTTTTCATATGGACATTTGAAATAGTTCTTGTGTTTTCTTTTTTTTACCTTTATCGATTTTAAGCCCAAGTTCTAGAACTAAAGCAATTTTTGCTTAATTAAATTTCTTTTGTAATAAAACCACAAATTAAGATTCATTGCTGAGCTTCTGCCGTTGCAAAGCTATGGCATTTAACATCATCGATCGATTACAAATATTTAAATCGGATAATTCCTTAAACGCAATGATTGAAGCTTATTTTTTTGAATATTCATAATAAAAGTAAAAAAAATCAAAAAAACATCAAAAGAATCTTGAAAAAATTTGTTAAAAAACATTAAAATCTCATACGAAAGAAAACTTTTTATTGTTCTGTAGAAGTATGAATAGAGAACTAAAAAACTTGTATTTACAGAAACAATTAGCTTACTATACAAATAATAAATGGCTTAACTTTAGCGGCTTGTTTCAACCACTTTCAAGTTTCAAGACGATAACACCACTTTAAATCTCCACCACTAGATGGCGAGTACTTTTGTATATAAATCCACAAGTGGTATATTAATAATAATTATATAAGGTGTGCTTAACACTTTGCTTATGTTTATAGACGTTCCCATCATAATGGTTCCCACCAAATTTTAAAGTCTACGAATGGATAATAGCACAATGATACATAAGGCGCAGCCAATATTTATAGGTATGAATTTATCAAAAAAAGAAGAACCGGGGTTGTGTTTGAATTTGGACACTCAATGTATTTATCAATCTATTGCTTACATCAGTTTGTATCATTATTAGAACTGATAAAATTTGAGAACTTATAAAATACTTAAAAAATTACTCTACAAACTAACAAACATTATTATTTCTACATTTAACAGTAAGGAAAGCGAAAATTCATTTTTAAATGATTAAACGATAACATATGTCAATAATGGATGAAATATTTTTGAGAGTTAAAAATAATTATTTTACTATGATTTACATTTACAGCTCTATTAACTTAGATTGTATACTTTTATGTACATAAAAATGCTCAACTGGTTAAAATGGCATTCTTAGCACTTACAGATATACTATCCTTCTTATAACTAATACAATTAACGTCTTCCTGATGCTAAAGAGGTTCTCGATACAGGTCTACTGTTACTCCTTGAGTCTCTGTCAAGTCTGCAAAAACAGCGTTTCGGTTAAAAGAAGTACATTTTTGTATTTTTGACAGCAACAAAGAAATGAATGTTAATAATACCCATTGCTCTTTGAGCCCGATCGTCTAAACATGTTCGACAATGCTTTCTTGAGATTTTTCTTGTCTTTTCTCGTTGTTGCTTCAGAGATGCTGGCTTCCGAGCCTGATGTCTGTAAGAAAATGATTACGACTGAATGTCACATCGTGTTTCGAGCTGCTTGATTTTTCGATATTGCGATGTAATTCTTTCAATACAGGAATAGGCGTTTGAGTTTAATTTAATGAAGTCAACACGAACCCAGATAGTTTGAATTTTTTTTAGATTATGTTAATGCTACAACAATTTTATTTTGTTCGATTATGGCATGGTTATTTCATAAATTGAACTTTTAATTAAAGAAAAAGTTTCACATATACCTCTCAGCATCACAAACATTTTTTTAATATAACGTTACTGAAGATAGCAGGTGCAATTACTAATATATTTGAATCTATTTTACGATCATGGAATATAACATTGTAATATTAACCCGTTCATTGTTTTTTTTTTTTTTTTTTTTGAAAAATAACTCAATTAATTAGAAAAATTAAGTTTATTATTTTAGAATAAATCTCCGTAATTTTAACAAATCGTTCCTTATGATTGTGAACTATTTAAATCTAATTAAAATACATTTATGATTTAATTTATAAATATAATTATTATTTATATAATTATAAGATATAATTATAATTATAATAATTATAATTGGAAATATTGTTGACAAAGCATGTTGATAGTCATGCGTTTATCAGTTGTACAATAATAAGCTTAGAAAAATATTAATAAAATGTTAATTTGAAAAACGAATCCAATTGAATCAAAGAATTATAACTCCAAGCATTAGATGCATTAAAAGTTTTCACTTAGCCTTGCAAGCCATTTTATTTTTCCAAAAATCGCATCAGTCGTATAGACTAGAAGCACAAAAATATTAAATGTTTCAGCTATTATTTTTATTATTTTCGAATCGATAAAATCGATAAAAAATTGATATTACCTGAAGAGACGAATCATATGACGTATTTGGATCGTCGACACTAGCCGATTTTGTCAACTTTGTCGTTATTTTACGAATGATATTTTTGCTGTGTTTTTTCTCGTGACGAAGAATCTCACTTTGCGTAGATTCCGTTGACAAATGGCTTTAAAACATTTTTTTTTCCAACATTATTTTTATGTTTTTACGCAATAAAATGATATGGTTGAACTAAATCAAATACCTCTCAATGCTTGAATCTCGTTGTAAACTAAAATGCCGGGAATCAATGTCTGAGCCAGTGAGCGATTGCATACTTGATATATTACTATTGCCACCCCATATAGACTATGAAAATACAATAGAACATTTTCGAATTAAAATTTTTATGTGAAAAATATCAGTAATGTAATGATTCATCGAACCTGGTCATTTCTTCCAATAGTTTGCTCCAGTGACAAACTCTTCCTCTTTAGCCTCGGCCTTGCTCGAGCAGGAACACCATTTTTGTCATTGTCGTTATCGATTGAAGATGATCTGTAAAGAAATATTCATCTCAACTAACTCATTAGATTTTGTTAGCTTTAAAGTTGATACGAATGCTCACCGTTTGCTCATCTTTTTGGTTTTACTAGCGTTTTCGTCTACGGCTTTCTTCGATTCTTGCAAGTCTTTAGCAACTTCCATTAGTTTCTTTATCGTATATTCTAATTTTTCTGTTTTACCCGATGGCATGATCAACGAAGCTAAAATAAATGGAATTATTTTGAATTATAAAGCGAATTATAAAACTGAGAAGTTAAATGACATCGATCCAGTTCTCACTTTTGCTGCCGTTTCTGGAATCTGACAACGGTGAAGATTCTCTAGACCTAGGTCCCTGCAAAGCCAAAAGTAATGAAAGTTAATGACGCAGAACAATAATATACAAATCGTGTATTTCCGTCAGGCGCCCGTATATACCTTGGTACGTCTCGGTGGTGTAGGGGTGTACTGTTCCGGCTGCATCTGTCCATCGCTCGCGTGTCCATTGGTGCCGTTGCTCGTCTCCGACGGGAATAGACGCATCAAGTCGTCGACTTGTTGCAGCAGTATATTGAGATTTCGCGCCTCGGTCTGCTCGATTCGGCGCTTGCTGGCCAGCTGTGCCCGCAGCTCCTCGCGCTCGCGCTCGTGACGCTCCTTCTCGCGACGCATCTTCTCGTTGCTCGTGCGTAGCTTGGCGTGCGCGTCCCGCAGCTCGAGCAAATCGCATTGAAGCTGTCGTAAAAAAAAAACACACAGAGAGAAAGAACCAATTTTAAAATCAAGTCGACAAATAGCTTGTTAAAATCGTGCGACGCAGATACCTCGACGAGCTTCTTTTTGTTTTCGTCCTTTTCCTCGTCGAATATTTTCTTCAATTGCTCCAATTTCCTCTTATTTTCCAATCGCTCTTTATCTTTTTCTCGTTCGACCTGAAATTATACAATATTACGAATATTACGTTCTTTTCAATTAACTGTACCAACTGATCAATGAGAATCAGAACCACGGGTATTAAACGTAATTCTGGCATCGTAAAATAAAAACATGTGTATTTATTGCACAAAACTTTACCGGAACAAAGTCAACGGACCAAAAACGGAGTGTCGCGACGTTTTACGACAGAGTTAGCCCAGATAAAAAGAATCGATCCGAAAAATCCCGTTTTACATGCGATGAACTTATTATGTATCAAGATTTTACGTGCATGTGCAATTATGCAATAACGATCAATGAGGCCGAGAGTCAAAATATATATAATTTTGTACAAAACCTCGAACAGCGTTTGACGAAGATCACGGGCTAGAGTGGCCGTCTCTTGCAGTAGTCTCTGCTGATCTTCGCGTTCCTTCTGCCACGCCAATTCCATGCGCACTTTTAAGCCAGGTATTTTTGTTCGACCACTAGCCAGTAGACGTTCCTCTTCAAGCTACAAGGAATTTTTTTGTGATGGTTACAATTGATTTTCGTGCTATTATAATATAAATGAATTTGTAAACATTTAACAATGACAAAACAAAGAATGCGGAAGATTTTTTTTTGCATCAACTTTATCGATACCTTTATTATTTCCCCATTTTATAACGTTAAAGCAACCTAGTTATTATTCATCATATTAAACGTCAAAATTAGCCGGATTGTTCAAGGACAAGAGATATCTGATTATAATTGCAAAATTAAGAACTAATTCTTTGTGTATTTATCAAACAACATTCGATGTTAATAGAACCTACAAACAACCAATTTTGATAAGGGTTGCTCAGCCAAAATATAGACAGCGGTAGCTTATAATGTCAACCAAACAACCACCCATAAACAATCCCCATAAACAACCGTTGTTTAGTGGCCCCTTAAGCAACCCCCTAAACAACTTCGCTATAAAACCGTCGTCGAAGTCATCTTCTTCACGCACTTGTTAACATAATATTCTATTTCATACCTAGCGACCCGAAAATTGCTCTTTTTGTTTTACATGGCGGCATGGAGCTAGTCACTTTCGGGGCGTTGTTATGAAAAATAATTTCTGTGACCTCAATTTATCTGCATTTAAATATGTTGGAATAAATAAAATAAATAAAGTTTGCGCATTGAAAAAAAATTAATAAAAGCTCATAAGAGTTATTTCAGAAACATCCAGCCAAAAGAGCAGAACTATATAAAGTTTTGTTTTTGAATATTAAATTGGTTTTATACTGTACCTCATTAATGCGTGACTGCATCTCAGACAGTTTGATTTCCCAAGCCGACTTTTCCGAAATTATTTCAGTTCTCAACTTGTTGGATTCAAGCTTGGCCTCGGACAACTCATCCTCTAAAGAAACTATTTGTTTCTCCAGTACCGAGCGATGAGCAGTCGACACCTCTTCCTCCTGATGTCATACAAATTTATTATGGTTAACATTGATGCAACAATATTCAATTTGACATAAAGCTACTCACTTCATCGGACTTTCCAGTCGACGTAGTCGACGGCCTTCTCGATCTCGACGATCTCTTCAGTTCACCGATGGTCTTCTGCGCTCCCTCCAGCATCTGTTTGTAGGTGTCACGCTCGCGCTTGTATCGCGACAGCTGAGCTTGGATCGGCTTGATCTCGTCACTGATCGCCGAGACCCTTTGTTCGTAACGCAGTTTGCACTGGGCCAGCTCAGATTTGCGGGTTTTTTCGGCGTTCGTCAGGGCAAGCTTGACTTTGCGCAACTCGAATTCGAGAGCTGACGTATCGGCACTGAAATTCCTCTGAATCTTCGCCACGTGTGTGTAATCTTGCAATTTGCTGCTCAAATCGTCGTTCTGCAATGATCGACGAAAAAGCTTCATGATTGTCAATGCGCTTACTAATAGCACAGAATTGTGTTAACCCATTAACGACCAAAATGCTTGATTTTTTTGTTGGTTTTCGCAGCGATTTTTTTTGTAGTTTTAGACCTTAGAAAAATTTCGCAGGGACCTATTTCGATGTAAAATTTAATGTCCTTTCAGAAACTGAGCGCAAAATTTTGATTTTTTGCGTAATAAAAAAGTTATAGCTACTTAAACAAAAAAAAACGTAAAAATTTTTGCAAAAAATCAAGTTTTCGATTTTTTTTCGCCATGTTACCGGTAAGGAATCACGATATAAATATGATCAGGGGTGATCACGACTATCAAAGTATCTCAGAGAATTTTTATGGAATTTTCGAACCATTACTTCAAACAAAAAATAACTCATATTCATATAAAACATGACTCATTTTTACTCGAAAACTATTGAATTTAGAGAAAAAGTGCACAAAACGAAGATTTGAAAAGTGGTTCAAAAATTCCATAAAAATTCTCTGAGATTCTTTGATAGTCGTGATCACCCCTGATCATATTTATATCGTGATTCCTTACCGGTAACATGGCGAAAAAAAATCGAAAACTTGATTTTTTGCAAAAATTTTTACGTTTTTTTTTGTTTAAGTAGCTATAACTTTTTTATAACGCAAAAAATCAAAATTTTGCGCTCAGTTTCTGAAAGGGCATTAAATTTTACATCGAAGTAGGTCCCTGCGATATTTTTTTAAGGTCTAAAACTACAAAAAAAATCGCTGCGAAAACCAACAAAAAAATCAAGCATTTTGGTCGTTAATGGGTTAAAAAATTTGCAGCAGTCAAATTTACAGATCATTTCGATTATACGACTAATTTGGCAACGCTAAATTGAAGCAATGGTATTTTCTTGACGAAGTAAAAAAAGTGCTCGCGACGAAAGGAAAAGTAGCTGACCGACTTTTTTTTCATCAGAATGCATTCTTCGCGACAAGTATATATATGAGTTACGTGAGACTTACGGCTTTCTTTAAATCCTCGACCTGTTGCGTCAACGAACTGCTTTCCATCTTTAACCGAAGATTTTCGTCTCGCAAATCATTTTGTGTCAGACTCTTGTCTTTCTTTTCGTACCCGTGTAATTGTTCCTGCGATCAAGATAATTGTGAAAGCCACAGGAAAAAAAGGGAAAAATACTCGTCTCCACTATGGAAACATCGTAGAATTTCGTGCATTGTGTATGAGAATTTCACACTGTATGGATTTCATACATAATGAGCTATAGTAAGGGTATGCATGTTTTTTCAAGCATATGACGATGGCAAAAACTACTCTAAATATCTAGAAGTTATGATATACTTATCAAATTTGTTTTAGAGTTATTTATTATGCCCATTCAAGTTTTAACAAGATGTACACGTTAATGATAATTTTTTTTAACTTATTCCGCACTGAGCAGCCTACAATAAAATTGATATATATTATTTATTTCCGTAAGCAGCAAGTCAATTTTATGCATCTATCCACAAAGCTAAATCTAATAGTAGAATCTAAATTTTTCTTACAATAGCAATCAAACAGTGTGAAACTCCAAACAAATACAAATTTTTAGATTTGATTACATTTACCTCTAGCCGTTTTTTTTGTGCTGACCACTCGACCTCTTTGGTTTTATAGTATTGGCGCATTTCTTGCATTTCGGCTTGTAAAGTTAGATAATCTTGCTTGTGATCAATCAATTGCCTACAATATTTTCAAGAATCAGTTGTATATAGATTTTTCTTTAATTATAAATAACGTGGGAAAATTTTTTAAATTATTGATACCCGTTCAAAAGCCGATTTTCCTCTTCCAGCTGAGCTTTAGTCTCGTTGAGTTGATCGTATTTTTTCTTCAAATCATCAAGTTTCGAATTCGATCGTTTCAGCTCATTTTCTAAATCTAAACGATTAATTATTAATATTTTTCATAACAATTGTTTCAATCGAGTTTTTTTATCTGCCAGAGCATGACACAATTATCGAAAGCTTCGCGGAAAAAATTACTTACTCGCTATTTTGTCATCGTACGATTGCTTCAAGTCTTCTAATTTCTTCGAATTCAAGCCAGCTTTCTCTAACAACAAATTCTTTTTCTTCAAAGAAGCTATTTCAGCGTCTTTGCTGATCTTCTCTTTATCCATTTGTTTTTTCAACTTATCCTTGTCTTTTTTCACAACGTCCAATTCATTTTGAATTTCGCTAATTTTGTCGAATGATGAATTTTTCGAATTCTCCAATTCCAGTTTCGTTTGTTTCAAATCATTCTCAAGTTGAATTTTGGCTGTCTCCGTCTGTCATTGATATTAGCATCGATAAGAGAAGAAGAAAAAAAAGGAACGTACAAAAATGTCACCGCGAGAATCCAGCAAAAAACTCACCGTGGTCAACGACCGGGCAAGTTTTGTCTCCTTTTCACCCAGCGACGTTAGATCGCTTTGAAGTTTTTTGCTGCGTTCCTTCTCTTGCGCCAATTCTTTTTTGATATCTGACAGTGCGCCTTCGATCTTAGCTGACTCTTTCTTCGATGAACTCGCTGCCTCTATTTTTGAAAAAAAATAAAAAAAAAGCGATAAACAAAACTTCGATATCATTTTCAACGAGGTAGTTCGTAGGAATTCGAACGCGGATGCAATCGATGTATGCGCGAACCATACATTATTATACATCTGAATTATCTCTCTATATCTAAACTAAAAAACTGGAAATTATGAACATAGCGATTCCGTAAATTTTATTTTCTCATTTATCCGCCCGAGCGCCTCTTTGCACATTAAACAAGCTTATAAATATTTTGCAAAATTACACGGTTCGAAGTAAATGTGCGCATAATGTACATTACGGGCACGATATTACAGTCTCGCGTCTAGACGCAAGCTCGCGACGCGACACGATGCGTATACGAACGCACACACATACATTGCCGCAAAGAGCATCAAGTCTTGCGCGCGTCGCATGTGTACGCGACGCTCGAGTGCGCGGTGCAAGTATATATGGCAATAAAAAAAGAGAGAGAAAGAGATGGTAGGAAGGGAATGGCGAATACGAGAGATCGTATAAAAATTAGAGGCACGCGTAAGCGGCTCATAAAAAATTTACCAAGATCCTTTTTCAACTGGACAACTTCGTTGTAGACCTTGAGTTTATCGGCCGAAAGCGAGAGCAATTTCGACTTGAGCTTCTCTTTTTCCTCCTGGAGCTTGGCCTTCTCCGCGTCCCAGGACTTGCGATCCTGCTCGCGGCTCGATTGGCTTTCCTCTAATTTTTTTTTAACTGAAAAATTTCATTATATAATAAATCGTGAATACGTGTGCGTATGTGCGTACTGAAGCGCACTTTAAGTTATTCTGATTATATGTTTGCTCAACGAAAGAAACAGCAATGTGATAAAACTTCCTGATGAAGTAAAATAGATAATGGCCGTGCGTAAACGCGCTTCTTGAACAACTACCCACCGATTGAAAAGTTGCCCCTTCGCTTAGCGTACATTAAGTCGTAGTTTAAAGTCATACAAACAAGTTAAATGCATAAAATTTGAAACGTTTCCACGCGCGACGCGAGAATATAATATAAACATCCCCGACTTCAACTCGCAAAGTAGTAGCTACAAAACAAAGAGTCACGAAACTTACGGCTTATTAAATCTTCACTCTTGGTTTTATCGGCAGCAGTAGTCGATTTCAATTTGTTCGTCTCTTTTTCCTGGTTCAGCTCGCTCAGCGTCTTGTCGTACTTTTCTTTGAGCGTCTCGTGCTCCTTGGCCAATTTGTCATACTTATAATTCGATATCGGCAGGCCGAATTCCCGACCGTCGAGCATGTTTACCATCACGTTTATTACATCGCCTATAATAGACGACATTAAAAGGATATCATAGGAATGTAGCCATTCATGGCTGCGTGGATCAATGTCAATAGGCATATTCGATTGTTTTGATTTCACATACCGATGTCTTTTTCCATGCCGTCGACTAGCTTTTTCAGCTGTTGCTTTTGTGCGAATTCCGTGGGCCTTTTTTGTGTGCGGTTTTTGTACTCCGTACCAACTTTTTTCAAAATGTCCTCGATTTTTTTCATCTGCGGGTTTACAAATCAAAAAAAAAATGCATCCATCACGTCCGGACGTAAATCTCGCGGGTATAATTGTGAAAGTTTAATCGAAGCATATCGTACCTGCTCATATTTTTGCTCGACATCGGCCTTATCTGCCTCGAGCTGTTCCGCTTTGCGCTCGACTTTTCTCAGTTTGAAAGACAATATCCGACAGTTTTTGTTGGCCTGCTCTAAATTTTTTCTAATCGTTGTGTACTCGTCGGCCTGTTCCTCTCTAAAATTGTCCTGCATTTCGTAAATCTCCTCCTCGAGCTCGCGAATCTCCTTCTTCATGTCCTCGTTCTCGTCCATGAGAGTCTCGCAGAGGGTCTCGGCGGCCTTCAGTTTTCCTCGCAACTCCTCATTCATCCTTTCGCGTTCGCTTTTGTGCGTTTTCAAGTTCAGCTCGCGCTCTAAGCTCTTGATCTTGGAAGTCAAACTCGAGCGTTCCTCTGTCATAGCTATCGATTGAAACGACAATTCGAAAGATCAAAATCGTTTTTCATAGCATGTTAAGATTATTTATCGTAGTCGCATTAACGAAATTGTTTTCCATTGAGATTAAAAATGAAGCGATTAAAAAGCAATAATGATCCTGTTAAATTTACTCAACGAACAAGTAGATTGTTGAGTCATAAGTGACATATTATATATATTTATTTTTTTTTCTACTTGCAGGTTTATAGAAAACGTTTCTCGCCATCTAGTGGTGGAAACTTAAAGTATTACCTTATTTAAAGTGGTTGAATATTCGACATGAATTTTTAAAAAAAAATTAGTTGTCAGTTTCAAGATTTTTAAAATGCGTTTAACAATTTTAACATGAGAGTAATAAAAAAATTGCTAGAAATAATCGAATTAATCGCAAAGTTAATTTGAAACATTGAAAATGATTATTGTTCGATTATGGTCCATTATTAATTATGATCATTTCTATTTAAAGAGGTAAATGCTTAATTTCATAATCTTGAGCCCTTTTTCACCGTGAATTATTCTTCAAATTTTCTTCGATTTTCACAAAAAATTTGAAACGCCGTTTAATAAATTACGATTTAATTAAATACCGAAGTTCTCGCTACTCGTTATATTTTCTGTCTATTTTTCCGCTGGGTCACATAACTCAGCGGCGTTTGAAATGTCTAGTGGTGGAGCCCATAACTGTCCTACCGCCGTGCAGAGAAAAATAAATGTCTTGCGATATACGATAACTTCACGCACGCGCATATGGCTGGTCAGCGGTAACAACAGCAGCAGCTGGAGAGAATAGTTCATGGTTCATGAGATAGTTACCATCATTTTTCGCTTGCAGATCTTTTACGGTTTTCTGCAATTTCAAAACGTCGGCGCCCGGCTTCAAAGAGGCCGAGTCTATTGACGTAAGCCGACGCAGCAGAATCTCGGCTTTCTCCTTTTCCAATCTTTCGCACTTAGCCCTCAAGTCGCTCAGTTGCGTCCTCAGCTTCTCCATTTCTTTCTATGAAATATGAAAATTCAACATGACATCCTCCGCGTTCGAGCTTGCAGTTATATAATACCAATCGTGAGAGGATGTTAAAATCACGAGAAAGAAAGAAAAAAAAAGAAAAAAAAGAAAAGAGATTTTGATAACTTTTGTAGCTTCCTCTAAGAGGAAGCGAGTTTATGTCATTACTAGCCCATAATGTATGTCTTTGGTGTCTTAATGTTTGTACAAAAAAATATGACCAATCACGTTTCAATATCAAAGCTTTGAGAAATAAATTTTTATTCCGTACTGCAAAAGTTTCTCGCAAGCATAGAAAAATCTTTCGTGAATCGGGTAAACGTGATTGGAAATTCTGCAGAGCAATTTTAACAACCTCATTGGTGAAATTTTTGTTTGTATATAATATGTGTGTGAGTGCATGTGATTAAGTACAGACAGAAAGTCAAAATTACTTTTTCGGTCATCATTCCCCCCATCGTCTCGGTAGAGTCGCATTTTGCTCCGTTTCGATCGATGATTCGCGATTTCCTTACCTTCGGAATCGATCAATGTGAAATGGAGAAAAAACAAAATGAAAAATATTAATTATGTTAATTCACAGAACAAGAGAAAAAGATATTTTTTAAGAAGTATCATTATAATAATACATAACATAATGTTTAAAAGTATAATGGTGCGTTTGCGTTTGTGACTTATTAGGGAATATAAAAATAATTAACAAAAACCCTGGTAGAAATACTCAACAGTTTATGGCTAGTTTTTGGCATTTCAAAATTGTATGGCCATGTAATACTCGAATGCCAAAAAAAGAAACAGCTGGTCATTGAAATAGTGCTTTGACTTACATATATTTTCATTTTTACTTTACCACTTTCAGATAGGAAAATAAAGATATTCGCCATCTAGTGGTAGAAAATTATATTATATACGATACATTATTTAAAGTGGCTCAAAACTGGTCTTAAGCTTATGGAACAGATACATTGTTATATTCGAGTTATTTAAAATACGCTCAATATTTTTCACGTGATTGTAACAGAAAATTTTTCCAAAAACAAGCAAATTAATAGTATTGTATTTTGAAACATTTTATATGGTCACTTTCTGTCGATAGGACTAACGTTGAGCATTTTAACTGGGAACTCAATTTAAAAGTGTGTCTGTATCTTGACCCTGTTAAATTGTTGACATGTTGTTGTATTCGACTAGTCGATCGACAATATACTCGTACATATTTCAAACCTTATGAAAATTTTTTATAAATTTTTTGTAACCAAATGCTAGAGTGACATTAATAAGTACAACGTGATGGATACGATGATGGAAAAAAAAATAGTACGCATAACCGTAAAAGGGTTTGTAATGAGCAAAAAACGGGTATGAAAGTCTCGCTTAATATAAACTTTTTCTTTCTCACTGTACAATGTGCAGTGTACATATACACTGATTGCGAACATTGTAAAATTTTCTCTAGGAAGCTTAAGCGCGCGTATCACACGGGGCACAAGGATGATATATACCGTGCGCGTAAATGTCGATGATGTTGGGCATTACGTACACAAGCGCGTGTAGGTATATACTCGGCAGTACTTCAGCAGTTCTTTGAAGTTACCGCATATCATACACATGGCACGCGTGCACTCGTACGAACGCGCCTCTATATATGTGTGTGTGCGCGCGTTACGCGAAATTTTTATTTCAAAATCTTGATTGCATAATAATGACCGAAACGATAGGTTTTTGCGTCTTTGACCTCTATGGGTACCGGTGGATACATACGTATTTGCGGATAGTACTGCACATTATGTAACGTCAATTTGTTTTTTTCTTCTTCTTACGTGTGCAATCAAGCATGCAGCAGCTCTATGAAGGTTCATTAGATAAGAAAAGTTTGTGACATATAGTTACATCGCAATCAAGAGAGTACAAGGTAAATTAGACATTATAAACCCTTCGCTCGGCCGGATCTGCTTGAGTATTTTAAACGGGAGATCATCGCTCTAACATGAAAATGTATAATATAAAACAAATTAAGCCGCAAGCACCACATTATACTTTCACATGAACAAATATATTTATACATAAAAAGTATGTAGGAAGTATATTACAGCCAGGCAGAATTGGCTTTGTTGGTAATCTTACCTGAATCACGAATTCAGCGTCATTGGTGGAAGAGGTCCCGTTGGACTTATCAATGACCTTTTTGATTTGCAACTTGTGCTGAGGTGGCTCGTCCAAGGATTTGTGCCTATTCATGGGTGCTCGCTCGCCAATACTGCTGAGTGGGTCGTTCTCGCTGGCGAGCCTCTCGTCCACGGAAAACCTCCGATACGAGTAGGTGTCGGACGTCGAGCCGCTGTAAGTTTTGGGCCTCGGCGGCGGCTTCACGGTCACGGTGACGTCGCTGCTGCTGGTTTTGCTGGTCGCGCGCGGCGCCGGCGAGGCCTCCTTGCTCGACGCGGAGCGCAGCTCGCTCAGGTTCATGCTCGTCAGGTCCTTGGCCGAGACCCAGTCGGCGCTCGAGCTGTCGCTGCGCGGAAAGCCGCCCGACGACGGCTCGTCCTTCGCGAGGTTCGACGTCGAGGCCCAGCTTCGTCGGGTGCGGCTGGTGCCGTTGCTGTCCGTGCCGTTGCTGTCTGTGCCGTTGCTCGTGCTGCAACGTTTTGCAAAGTTAAAAACACATGAGCCAGAGCTTGTTGATGAATATTTTTGAGAGAAAATTTTTCAAGAAGTATTTTAAAAAAAATGAAGAAAATATCTTATTCGTGCTTTCGTGATAATATTAGAAAACACATACCACACATATATTAAGAGAATACTACATAAAATTTCATGAGATATACAATGAATTTACAAATTTTCAAAATCGTGCTTTTACTTATATAATTATTTATACTTTGACACTTGCAGATTTACAGATAAAGGTACTCGCCATCTAGCGGTGAAGGCTGACTTTAATTATAATTGAATTATCAGACATTTTTTGTACAATTAATGCAAAAACTGAATCAGTACTAGTACATTCATTTTCTTGATTTTACTTGAATCTGTATTAAATTTGGGGTTTTTTCAAACAGTATATGTTTTAATGTTCGCAAAATATTACAAATTTCTTATCATTTGACATTTTAATTCGAGTTATCGATGGAATTTGAATATAAGTAAGTAGCTCATGAATGTTAACGTTAAACACAAAGGGAAGGATATATAATTGAAAAAAGTAAAAAAAATAACAAATTGCAGTAACTTAGTGCTAGAAATGTTGTTTTATTTTCGTATTTAATTACCGATTTGTTGCTGATTCCCATACTGAAAGACTTGGGGTCGATGATGTCGTATCTACTGTACTTTTTTTACCACCGTGATCCTTATGGTCCTTGTAATCCCTAAAAAAGTCATTTTTATACAAAAATGGAAAAAGAGTATATTTTTTATGTACCGTAATATACTGTCTCTCCAAAAAATAAGCTGGAGCCTGAACAAGGGATAGTTTGATGCTATAAATGAGGTACTGCTTTGATTATACCAGTAAATTATTTAATTTGATATGTATTTGAGACACGTAATAAGAATAAAACGTAATTTTTTCATTAAATTTTCTATAAATAACACATAAGATAAGTTTAAAAATGGTCGTGAAATCGACAACATTTTAACGAAAACATTTTTCATTCATTTTCCAACGGTCGTATGTTTTTCCACTTAAAAAATAGCAATAGCCCTGAATTATCATTGAGCTTTTATGACGTACCTACTCACAAAAAGTTAAAAAAATATTTAAATAAACTTAGCAACGAAAAAATCTTGAGTAAAGAAAAAAAAATAGCACAACAACCTTGAAATATCGTTGAGCTTTCATAATGACTTTCACTTTTACATCCACTGGTCGGAAAGAGCGACACATAAGCGACCTTGAACTTGCGACGCTTTTTCGCTCCACACCAGATTAAAATGGTCAGGCTTCTTATGCGCTCATACAATTTCTCCATTTATAAAAGCAGAACTTGATGAGCGAAAATAGATTTAGCGAAGTGTAGGTGGCTTTTTACGTTCTTGGTCTCTCTTTTGCGTCCTCTCGCATCGCAACGTGAACTAGTTTTCGCGATTCGTTTGAAATTTTAATGAACGCACACCGTTACGCACGAGTGTCATGGTTTTTCGGACACACATATAGTATGCATAAAATGACAACATTTATGCTGAGCTTTCAACGCGATGAAACTTGATTTTTATACGCATAATACAATTTACTTCATCGCTTGATTCGAAGACTTTACGATGCCGAGATTTGATTTTTAAACATTTTTAAAATCAGTTTCCTTCAATTTGATCGAACTCAGCCATAAAACGTATCACTAATATGACGTTTCTTTGTTTATTTACCAACAATTGGCACGTTAACACGCGTTGTTGCGACAATAAATTCATTGCGGAAGCACAAATCCGTTATACGTCACTTGCATATATTCTAAGGAAGCCGAGTCTAATTTTCCCCGGCAGGAAGTCAATATTTTCGAAGCTAAAATAATCCGCACTCTAAATTCGATGATTCACGCTCAAAGTGCAATTATCAATTTTGGACAAAAAATGTCTTTCATGGGCGAGAAAGAACGAATTTTATTCATAATAGCTCGGAATCGATTTCAGATCATAAATCAAGTCGAACGTCTCGAAAGTATATGTGTATCATTTTTCATTCGCGCATCGAGCAGTCTACGCGCACACAATGTCTTTTGTGTATATCGCCGTGCATCAACAAGTTTCGCGCGCCGATCGCGAGATCGAAAATTCAATTATATGCTACATAACTATATGTATGAGTGTATCTCGTCTATTCAACAGTGTCATTTTATCGTGAGTCAGTCTTCCCAGCCGATATTACGATATACTCGACTTTGACAGCTCGACGCGATTACAATGCTGACATAATGATTGGCACGAGAAGTGTAAATATTATTAAATCATGTATTGAAAAGTGAGAACTGCTTAAAGCCCACAGACTGAGTTTCGCATAACTTAAGAAAGGTACAGGCACAATACCGTCGGGCTTTTTTTGCATCGGGATGTGTATGACGCGATAGCAGTTAAAATTAGAGTTGCTCGACGTGAATTAAAAATATTTTGTTACAAACGCTATAAACGATCGTCGGACGGCGCACGTGTGGAAAATCTACTTTAATTTTGTCCTAATCCCTGACCCAAATATCGACGCCGCATCGCAAAAACAATATAAAGCTCTCGATGAAAAAGCTACGATCCGAAATACCTGAAACATCTTTTGCATCTGACCGGCCATCTCGTTTGCGGATGAAATCCCAACGGGCACAATGGATCTCCCGTGGACGTCGGATAAAAATGATGCATCTTGCCGCTCCTTTCCTCACTCTCTCGTAATGGCTATACACACACTCCAAAACTCGAAGTTCCAAAGGGGGGTATCAGTAGCAGCGATCGCAGGTGTCACTATGGATCATCGTGCGCTGCGTTGCGCGCACCACCACCGCCACCACCCGCACAGTCACACACGCACCACTTTTCTTTTCCGTCAAAACGCGCTTGTCACTCGAGTCATTACGCTCGACTCCACGCACTGCAGTGGACACTTTTATGGCGAAACAAAAAAATAATTCGATTCGGACATCGGTCGGCAGCTTTTAGCGCATGCCTTACGTAATTTTGATTCGTCGCTGAGCGGTCGGCCGAGGCGCAAGTGCTTGCTGATGCGGCTGATGCTGCGACGCCACGATCGGTCGCTAACCCAAATGTAAATCGACACAAAAGTATATGCACACACGCACGGCTCAAAGAGCGAGAGAGAGAGAGAGAGAGAGGAGAGAGAAGCGAAAGAGAGCGAGAGCCAGTGTATAAAATACGTCGCACTTGGCTAGCCCTCGATTAAATTTATCCAAGCTTCGTTCTCCTTTTTGTTTTCTGCGAGCTATTGTACACCTGCTTCGCTACGATCAAATTTCTTCTATAACTTTCAAATTGTTTTACGAAAATTCTCAAGAATCAATGCGACGAGGTGAGCTTGCGACTGAAAAAAATCAACCCGCAGCAGCCTCTTATCAACGTTGATCTATCGGATTCCAATCACTGTCCCGAGCTATAATCACTCGTGCTTGCGCCCGGTTATTATACACAACGCACTATATACACCATAACACGGCGATCTCTCGGGCGTTTGCAGGCACAGGCCGGATTCCGATTGAATCGCGGCGGCGGCTCGCGGTTACCGTGACACGGGCTCACTCACTCGTTTTTCGGCGTTCCTGCCTCGGCCAGAGGAGAGTCTTTCTGCGTGCGCTCTATTGCCTGCGTGCGCCCGAACTTATTGGCACTGGGCCAGACACATCGGACTCGCGTATTTGCGTCTGCGCTGCTATGAATAACGATTTTCTCTTTCTTTCTTTCTTTCTTTCTTTGCTTTTTTCACTGTCATTTGGAAAGATGCTTATATGTGTCACGAGTACGTTTACGCACGATATTGTAAAAAAACTTGTCGAAATGTTTATCTATCATCATTGACCCGAACACGAGTACATCCATCTGAGCTCTTTCCTTTTTTTGACGAATCGTCGACGAGCGTCTGTTTATCCGAGCTTGCGATGTAGCGCAACTGCAAGATCGCACGTATGTAATGTACACGAGCACGAGCTATACATAAAGGTTAACGACGTACACGCGCATACGTACGTGTACTCAGTATTTTTGGAACGGCCACAACGAAGCGCGTGAAAATTTATGAATCTGTTAATTTTTCACACGAGCTCGAGCACTTGTATATGTGAGACGCGAGCAGTTCGCAGTTGTAATTCTCTCGAGAATCATTATTCATAACGAAAAATGATATCAAACCGTGTATACGTTCGCAAGGTTTGATAATCCACGCGCTTAACAGTACATTAAAAAATCAAATTGATATTAAAAAGGCGCACGTGTGAAATACCCGAAATACGTGCAATTATATGCACCGCGGGCAGAAATAATAATTTATATCGAAGCTGCAGGCCGCAGAGGTATAAAGGCGAGCGCGCGCGAGAGAGGAGCTCGGGCGCAATAATCGAAATAACAGAACATGCACTAAATCTTACGTACTGAGTACTGTTATAAATACCGACCACACTGCGTTAAATTTAAAGAACTCGGCGAATCGCGCGCGCGACTCGGAAACTCGGTTAGTTTTTTTTGCATGGCATCGGATTCGGGATGCTTTTTTTGCCCTGGCGAGCGTTAAAATTCCCTCCTTATAGGTTTTCAAGTTTTCGTGTCACGAGTGAAAAAATTCACCCATATTAGTTCGAGTTCCAGAATCTTAATGGACGGCATAAAGATTGATTCATGAACTTGTCTCTCTCTCTCTCTCTCTCTCTCTGTCTCTCACCATCGCGAGCTCTGCTGCAGACTTTACTTTCGAATCTCATCTCAGCCGATTCCAAACAAAACATAGACATCGGCGCTGAGTCGTGTGGCAAACTAAACACGCGTACTCTTTATATATTCGGCGCGTCTACTTATGCCGTAAGCCCGAAGCTGTGTGTGTCGTCAGGCGCGTCATTACATAAATCGTCGGGGCAGACGTTATACGTGCCGCGCGAATATAAGCAAAAAATTCGAACGATAAATCGTTCGAAAATCATCGGGCGCGCGTACGGTTGCAGTCGCTCGGTAAGTACGGCGCACGAGCTCTAGCTAGCTCTCGCGATGTTCAAATATATTCAAACCGTGTCAAGCTCAAGAATCCCCGGCCGAAAATCAAGAGCTTCAACGCGCGTCGATGCGGAGCGCAACGTACACTACGCGCGGTGGATGCGCCGCGCCGCAGTCGAGTCTGTCTCACTTTTCTTCGCAACTAATATAACGAAAATTAGGTCGTCGGAAATAAAGATCTTTTTCGCTTTGCTCATCGAGTCTGCATTATTATTATTATATGCACTCGGCAAAGTCGCGCGTTATAATATTTATCATGTGTATAATGTATATGAAGTCAGTATTATGCAGTGCATTATTACATACGGGTGAGATTATCTTGGGTGCTCGTTATTATTATGCGTATATGAATGATACGAGCGTGCGAATTCGTGGACCATAATTCAAACGATTTGTTTTCGCATGCCTCGGAAGCGATGTCAATGCTCATATCGAGGGTCTCGAAGTGAACGTGCTGTAGAAAATTCACGCGCGCGCGAGATGATACTCGCGATGCACGTACGTGTATGTATGTGTTTTGTCTGTGTGCACGTCGTATGTATACATATAATTCGATGACCTAAAAAACTTGGGCGAAGATCTCGGGGCTCGAGAGAGAGACTGCTGGTATACGTATCGTTTGAGCTCGATTATGTTCAAGGTGAGACTCCCAGAAAGGTGTTTGCTGATGTACGCTCTCGAGCAGATCTTTCGCTCGGCAGACTGTTTAATGCAGATTGCCCTGTTGATTATTACGGAATGTTACGTTCGAGATGTTGCGTCTAAAATCAAATGATTACACTCTAAATTGTAAGATGAACTTTTTAGTAAGGATATAAGTTCTTTCAGATTTTTCGGATGGATTTTCTAGATAGAGTTTCTGAATTGATTGCACATTTTCGGTGTTTTTTTTCGACTAGATTTCTCGTTTTTTGTTTTGTTTTATGTTTTGTTCATGTATGTCAATTGAATCAATTTATATTATATAACGAGTAACAGATAACGCTCACTAACGCTCGCTCGATTTGTTGAAGTTTGGCAAGAAATTTGAATGAAAATTTTTTACAAATTTTATAAAAAATCAGAAGTACAAAAATAAATAAGTGATTCACCCGATATTTGAAACCGCAAGAATATTTCGAAAAAAGTTTGGACATTGGATAAGCAAAATTTCTAATTTATTGCATGCTATTAACAAACTGAATTTATCAGAATTTTTCTTAGCATATAAGGTAAGAGAAATAGTCCGCACTTGATACTTGAATTGTTAGATAGGAGATAGCAAATTGATGAGAAATTTGAAAGATAAAGTTTAACTTACTACGTAGAATATCCATTTTTTCAGATTTGTTGAAAGGCAATAACTGAATTAATTATTGCTGTAAATGTGAGCCATTTTGGCAGCTCCCAAACTCTTATCATAGCACAGTGACCATTCTTCTCCCGGCATTACACAGAAGCAAATTCCCACGAATTTTCGCTATTATCCCTCTCCATTTCAAACTTCAAGACCGACCGCCAGATGGCGCACCCTTAGAAAGTAGCTCCTGCAAGTGGCAAACCACTTATCAGGGTACTAGTAAGAGTGAATTTTGATACTTTGATATTGTAGCATGTCTGATTAACTGCGTATCGCCTGAAATGACCATTTTTGGACAAAATTTATAGCGATGAATTACACAGACTAAAAATTGTTTAAAAAACTTTTCAGACATCATTTCTCGCGTAAAATTTAATTTAATGTACTTTTCGAATCTGGGGTCAGAATTTTCAAAAATTTATTTAATAAAAAGTTCTAAACAATTTTGTAAAAAAAGCATGAAATTTCGAGAAAAAAATCTCGTTTAACTCAAATTTCGACTCGGAAAGAAGGTTCGCTCGCGCATCTCACGCATATATAGATTTGGTCAATGGCATGTATAATTTATTGTAAAATAGTTATAATTATGAGATTCAATATGGCGATCATAAATATGACTCCCGAAGACCTGTATGTCGTACAATGATTTCGACAATTTTTAACTCTATAACCATCAACTTTACGAGGAAAAGTTGTAGAATAAAAAGTGTTTCGAATTGATCAAAGAACACGCCTGATTTCTTCAAAATTTTTGGAACGATTTTTGGATTTTTGAAAAAATGGGGTAAGCCAGAAATTCAAAAATCGTTCCAAAAATTTTACCCACGGGCTTCCATTAAGAAAATTTTTGGTGAAACTTATAATTCGCATACAAATGAAAGCGTATCTTCGTAAAGTAGAGTGTAAGAAAATTTTTTCGATCCCAAAACCCCGGAGTATGTAATGAATCTAGCATCATCGTAGGTGAATAAATTTTAATGTTGAAATATTCTACAAAGACTATAAAAAGTTATTTATTCATTTTTTCCACAAAAAAACTCTTGAATCGTTATAAAAATGCATCATGATCGAAACACGTTACTGCTTTCAAAACTTCAATCATGTTCAATCAAAAAATCACATCATAAGGCAGGATAAACTCTGCAACTCGTTCGTTGCAAGAAAAGAGACTGAAATGCCACAGGTACGCTAGTCTGGGACGATAATAACTTATTTTCCATGAACACAATATAAAGTCGTACCATTAAAAGCAACCGAATAATAATTTGCCTTTTTTCAGCTCAAATCTGAGCACGTGCAACAATGGGATGGCGATGATTTTAATAACGCTAATAATTTTTACAGCTAGCAAAAATGTGTATTCATATAGATGTGAAGTTGAGAAAAATGTTCACCTCCGCGCAGATTAATCGTCGACGCTCGTCGAAAACAATTGCAAATCAATAATACACAGGAATGCATAATAGTTGTACAGAATTGCATGTTATACGTATAGGTATGCGTATACAAACGCGCATACATATTATACGTGCACTTTGGGATCGCAGGAGCGCGCGTCACCCGCGCCAGCGCATGTTTAACACTTTCACGCTGACGCTCCGCGATGTACAGCGCGGCGCGTCCTTGCACCTATATAAATACACTCGCAGACAGACACAAGAGGCGTACACACAATATGTATATAAGATACAGATACACGAAGCGCAAATATTTTGACGCGGGGGAGCTTCTGCGACTGCGAACTCGGCGGCACATACAGATTCGCGCGCTTGGGCAATCGGATGCTTATTACGCGATTATGATTTCGAGGATGCAATCGCTGAGCGCAGTGCGGTATGTGTGCATGTATATATGTATATGCGAGCTGAACCAGTAAAAGTCAGATATTGAGATTACTCGCGGAGGCTCTCTTTTCCTTTTATCCTTTCTATATGCGGCGTTACGTGCGATGCGACTTTTTACGATGCTTACACGCCGAGCTATTCTATAGCTCACTCGCAGGCGCGGTTATTATATTACTTCTCATATACTAGTTTCACATACTGTTGATTGCTATTTATGGTTATAAACTTACGAAGTATTATTTTATCAGGTTTAAAAATTTTAAGTTCAATTCGCGTAGTCTGACAATCAAACAATTTAGGTAATAATTTAATTATTCGATAAAAAACATGAAATTCATTACACATTGTCACATTTGTAAATAAACAAAAGCAATTGATTAAAACTCACGAAATAACAATTTAAAATTTTAGGAATTAGTAGTTAACATTCCAATGATGCTCTGTAAACTTTTAAAATATAGATAGAGGTTCAGATCATATACGTGATTAAATTTAGGGTTTTATGTTTATTTCTGCAGTAGCAAGCTTCTTACAGGACTCGGATTACTCACAAGGGTGAACGATGGTCCTAAAAATTCATTTATCATAATTCATCTATCCTTCATTTTCCTAAATTTATCATCCCTCTACCAGTAATTATGAATTGTAAGTAAAGGAAAATGTTTACGAAGTCTAGAAAACAAACTTCACAATATTTAGCCACATTGACGTCGGTTCAACAATTAACAATCACACTTTGGTATAATACAATTATCTTTTTTTTTAAATATATTTTTCAGTTTAATTTAAATTTTTTTTCAAGCCGAATACGTAACGGCGAGCATAATCGCGTTTTGCAATAATTATCCATTACGTCGACTGATTTGTCATAACAACCATGACCATTATCATCATGAGTATTCGCGTAAGAAAAATCCTCGACGACCATGAAATTATTCGAATACCCATGCAATGCGTTGGCGAATGCAGCTCATCGTATGCGTATGTGATTGCGTCTGAGAATTCACAAAATTTTTTTTCATTCCACGCAATTTGGATTTGGAAAAGTCTCAAAAACATTGAACTTTCACTGCTTGCCCAGTGTGTCCTTCGGTGCATATTCGTTATTTTACGATCGGTCTGAAGAGTTTGTAAGAGATCTTGAGCCGATTTTTATTATTCTCATCATAATTACCGATTGATCAATTAGGAATGAATGTACCCAATCATTTTCTAATAAAGTTTAACAAACAATTTTTTATTATTTCAAATGTATAACACTAGTTACAGAAATATTTAACTTACAGTTAATCTTTTAAAAAATTTATTTATTTTAGATGCAAATTTTTTTATACTTATTTTTATTGCAATAAAAAGGTGTGCTGTTATTATTTCAGCTGCATCGAAATTCTATATTACTAAAAGAAGCTAATGCCGCGTAAAATTCATGAAACATGTGACGGTGCCATTGGCCGCAGTTGACTTTTTTTGTCGGTTAGTTCGCATACGCGAGGATTCTCCTGTCGTTGAATTTTGTTCGGTTCTCTCCCTCGGCTCCTGTATCCATATTATAAGATCCATTTAATCTTTGCTTTTCAGCGTATGTATCTTCGATCGCTCGCGCGCAGGTTTTTTTACCCTTGCTCGTTTTTTTTTCGCTTGGTTCTGCTACTTCTTATACTACTATGTGTAAACTGAATGGTATACACATCCACCCTCTTTAATCCTTTTGCCTCTTGCTACTGTTTCTGCTTACGTGTTCAACTCTTTTATTTATTTTTTTTTTTTTTTCACCGCCAATTACCGCACATTGCATTCGTGTATGAGAGACTCGACTTATGTCGTAAAATATGAGTTCACGCGTGCTTATTCAATGTCTATTATAAAATTCGAACGTTTTTATCGTACCTTCAGTTTAATAAAAATTACCTTAATGATGTTAATATTTTTTGCGAGTTTTGATACATAGTTTTGGCTTAAAATTAAATCTTAACCACGTGCGTGAATGTCTTACAGATTTAATAACAACAGATTCTGTTTCTTCGATTTATCAACAATGAATTTTCAGGTATCACGGTACGCGCGATGTTAATTATCGAGCGCACTCGCGTAAACCGGTTTTGCGATAAGTTCGCGCCGAAAAAAAGAAGAAAAAAGTGAAATGCAGTAATGTAAAATGAAAAAAAAAGGTATTCGTATACCTTCGTGCATACGCGCGGCAGACAATCAGAGAGAAATGCATAGAGATAGGCACGTGCGAGCGCATAGCGCAGATTTTTCATACAATTATAAATAATTTCAGAACCCGGCGAGTGAAGAAGACGAAGAAGTAAAAAAAGTGTCTTTAACTTTTTCATTCTATGCAAATGCAAATAGTGAAAATATGCAGATTCGTTTTACCTATCCCCACTTCATCTATCTCTCACTTTTTTTTCTCTCTCTCCCCATTCCTTTCGATCAAGCAGCGATAAAAATGTCAGCGCTTCGTGTGAGTATGTCTCGGTTGCGATGCGCCTATTTCTGGGATTCGAAGAGAGAGAGAGAGAGAGAAGGGAAAAACGTCTTCATCTCTGTGCCGTAATATCAAAACGATCTACGTATACTGTTCGACAAAAAGTATTTGCCAAATCCTTTTACGGTGCTATACAGGCCAAAATATCGTCATCGAGGTGCAAGTAATAGCAAAAAAAACATAACAAAAACAAAACAAAAAGGATCGTTCACTTGTTTTCACAGATACATTTTTGCATACATATCGCGAAATTTTTTTTCCACTCGCGCGCATTTTCCCTTTCATCCGCGCTCGCGCGTGCACTCAAGCAGTGACGTATCGAGCTGAGCCTCGTGGCATACCACTATATGCACGTTCGTGTGTAGGTACGTGCAGTACGTGTGTGCGTGCGTGTTGGCGTTATAGTCTCTAACATCTTTTAGGTGTACATCCACGCCTCAAAGGCCACGGAGCTCCTTGTCCTATTTCTGACGTCATGCAGACTGCACACGACCGAAAACACGAGCCTTTGCCAACACAGCTCCTACGGCTGCAATACGAACCGCGGCTATATACGCATAGTTGCTATAGGCTATATATGAGTGAGATAGCGAGAGGAAAGATGAGTATATCCACCCGCGCACTTTCATTACGTCCATATGATACGCGTTGTCTCGTCAATCCCATATGGATCGTTAACGCGTCGGCCTGATATGTCCGCAAAATCGAATATCGAATGCTCGAGTGCAACGTATAATTGTGTAACAAATGTTCGTCGACGTGGCAAGTATAAAAACCATAATCACGCCTATTTGGCTGATAAAATAAAGCGGCCCTCAACGATATATGTATAGCTCGTTAATACTGTGACAAGGGGTAAACAATCTTATTTCACCGTACGTTTACTATTTACGTTTGACCGTACCGAAATAATTCAAAACTTTTCTGTGACCCTTTTTTTTGATTTTAGGATATCGAATATATAATAAGAATTGCATCAGATTTTCAATAATCCATAATGATTGAAAACATTTTTATAAAATTTTCACTTACTTTTTAAACGCTTTTAAACTCGTTTCATGCCTACAATTATTCCATGAAATTGATGACTGTTGACAATTGAATTCTATTATTTGTTACGTATTCTATTATTGAATTAACGTACATCACTGAGAAAAGTGCCTTGGAAAAAATTAATGTTTTCATAGTAGTTGAGGAATATACTCGAATATTATACTTCAAAAATTTGTCCCTTACATGAGATACATGATTTCATTTCTTAAGGAGGTTCGGGAGTCTCAGCGAAATGCAGCCAAATTTTTAAAACACGTTTAATTGCTTTGAAACTTTATAATATGAATGTTAATATCAAAATACAACTTTTCACCGCAAAATTTTGTTAAAATGATGAAAAAATTTTTTGACCATTTAACATGGTTTCTTACGAGAAATCATGAATTTTCGCTTTCAATGAGCATAAACATAATGTAAAAAAACAAAAACTAAATAGAAAAAAATACGTACATGTAGGAAATTTAATAAGGAATAATTTGACTGTAAAAAGAAGTTCATCGACCGTTTAGTTATCGAGAAATAAATTGTTATGTGTAAAAATTCGTGGGTCATTTGCGCGTACCCTAACCAACAAATGAGCTAGAACAACAAAAATATGTGCTCATTCGACTCTAATGACAAATAGAGTATTGTTTTAAGCCTAAAACATCGAAAAAAACTCATCAAAATGATTGAATTATTAATAATAGCTATAATTGTGTGCCAGCTCATTGAAAAAACCTACAATTTCGTGTTATTTCGAAGTTAGGAGCGCTGAAAATTTAACATTGGAAGTATAGGAGCCCCTCGCGTCCCGCTTCGTCCCCCTCTGAGACTCCCGAACCTCCTTAAGGAGGCTGTAGCGAAAATGAAAAAAACTTTAAATCGAAGTGAAATTTTAACCATCGATAGTTTATGAAATTACAAGATTTTTGGTACAAAACAATTTGGGGTTTCCATGCAAATTTGGGAAATAATGAAATTCAAAGTTTTGTCTTTTTAACATTGAATCAAATGGGAAGCGGCAGTTTTTAGTGTACTGTGAGCTCAAATCACTTTACAAGTTAATGAAATTAAAATATGTTATAGGAAATTTCATTAGCTTTCAAATGATATAATTATAAATGGGTGTTTCCAGGCAAATAAAAAAGATATTACAAAGATAGTCAAAAACATTTCCTTTATGTTCTGCCATGCTGACGCTGTGCGCTGCGTAACGCATATAGCCTTGCGCACATAGCGTTTTAATACAGATCCACCTTGCATCGCTACAGCTTCCTTAAATGACGTAATTATAATGACTTAAATTTACAAAGTTCACATTGACAAAACACGGAAAGCCCAGCAAAGATGGAGCATAGAACTGAATTCGTTCGGTTGTTTACGTCGTGCGTTTCATGCATGACCTCCGCGTGTTGCCTGGCTCACGGTATTTTGCCGCTCATGCCATATAGGTCTACGCTACACAGGGACTGTGCGCAGCTCGCCGAACACATGCAGGCATTTTTCATATAAACGCAGTTTTTCAAAATATAGCGAGCATAACACAGCTCTCTTCGACAGTCTTTCAAAGTGAAATTAGTTCGATACGTAAAATCACCGTGGAAAGATTAATAGTTAACGAGAAATATGGAATGTAGTGGTTTATTTAACAAGGATATCAGGTAAATTTTAGTTTTTGAAAATGAAATGATAAAAATATTGGAACAAAATACTTGATCTCATTGGAGTTATTTTAGAGTAAAAGAGGAACCCAATGATATGTCGCTTATTGAAAATAATTGTAATATGGCTGACGAGATACCTGATCTTAAAAACTTCCAACTTTTACCAATTTTACAAGAAAATTCAGTAAGTTTTGATAAATGTGATTCGTATTTTAGTTGTTTTTTTATGAAATTTCTAACATGGCTTTGATATTTCTACAGAAACATAACCTTCGAAAATTTAACTTGAATCATAACAGTAAATTTGATGACGATGTGGAAATAGTTGTTGAATGTGAAGACGTCAAGCCAAACTTTAATTCATTAACATGTATTAAAATTGAAGATGATTCTCCAAATCTTTTGCGAAATCTAAGAGACAGTGATGTTTATAAAACTCAAAACATAATCAAAACAGAACCCATGGGTGAAGTGAAAAACGAAGTTTTTGGTGACGATTTAGAAAAATCAAATTTGAATTTTGATCGTAAACTTGTGGAAAAAAATAAAAAAAGAAGTAAAAAAAAGTTTAACAACGAACATAACCTCAAATCACATATCGATACAGTGAATAGGATTAATACCCATGCATGCAATATTTGCACAAAGACTTTTAAACAAAAGAGTAATTTGAATACGCACGTTCGATCAGTTCATAATGGTATCACTGTTGCATGTGATATTTGCGGGAAAAAATTCACAAAAAAGCATAGTCTCAAAGTCCACATCGATATATTGCATAGAGGTGTCAGACATGTATGTGATATTTGCGGAAAGAAATTTTCAACGAAGTTTTATTTTAAGTCCCACATTGATGGGGTGCACATGGGTATCACTCATACATGCAATATTTGTGAAAAAATATTCGCAAATAAGAGTAGTCTTAAAATGCACATTGAAACAAGGCACAAGGGTGTCACACGTGCATGTGATATATGCGGCAAGACATTTTCACAAAGAAGTAATCTCAAAACTCACATCGATACAGTGCATAGAGGTTTCGCACTTGTATGTGATAAATGTGAAAAGACGTTTACGCGGAAGTATGATCTAAATAGCCACGTTCAATCAGTTCATAATGGTATCACTCATACATGTAATATTTGCGAAAAGAAATGTTCAACGAGGAGGAATCTCAAGGCCCACATTGATGTGGCGCACATGGGTGTCACACATGCATGTGATACTTGTGGAAAGAAATTTTCAAATAAAAGTAGTCTCCAAATCCACATCAATACGTTACATAGAGGTGTCACTTACTTGTGTGAGTTTTGTGGAAAGAAATTTTCAACGAAGCACTATCTCAAGGTCCACATTGATGTAGCGCATATGGGTGTCGCACATGCATGTAATATTTGCGGAAAAAAATTTTCCCAAAAATCTAATTTGAAAACTCACATTGATACGTTACATAGAGGTGTCACATACGTGTGCGATATTTGCGGAAAGAAATTTTCAACGAAACAGTATCTCAAGGTCCACATTGATGTAGCGCACATGGGTGTCACACATACATGTGATAAATGTGGGAAGACTTTTAATCGGAAGTGTCAGCTGAATAGGCACGTTCAATCAGTTCATAATGGAATTACTCACGTGAGTGAAACTTCCAACGAATTGTTATCTCAAGGTTCACGTGGTTAGGGTGCACAAGGATATCACACATGCATGTGATATTTGCGGAAAAACATTTTCACACAAAGGTAATCTGAATACTTACAGATACGATGCACCACTTATACACCACTTATAGATGAAATACATTTGGAAAAAAATCTTCACCGAAGAGTGATCTCAAGAAAAACTTCATTTCGGTTTATTGTGAAATCATGGATAGTATATACATGAAAACATATTTTCTCCTAAAATTTGTTCTAGAACTCTCATTGATATAATGCACACCTGTAAGATGCACTAAGGGTTGTATCATAGCTCGATTGTATCGTAATTGTTCAAAAGAAAAATTTAACGTTTTTCATTGATATCATGAGTTCCTCCAATGTTATCTCATTACGTAGCTACAATGTTTAAATTTAAAGAAAATCAATAAATGTTTGGCGGAAAATGAAGCACACTATTTATTGTCAATCTATAAATTGTTAAACACGTGAAGTTGATATTAATGTGATATATGTTGCAAGTGCCGTTTTATAACTTTCTTCTATTTGAATTGAATCATTGCAAAATTATTTAAGCTATTCAGTACATCAATTTAATGAAATGGAATATTTGGCTGTAATAACTCATGGTTACTATGAATGTAGTAAATTTTTCTACGGTATTTTTCTCATTATAGTTTAACGCACACACCAAAAACTGTACCATTTGAAAATATATTTTTTGAACTATAAGGGATTTTTATTTTTTTACTCGATGTTTAAAAAAAGAAAGTCAGAGAAAAGTTTCAAATGATTTCGGATTGGTCAAACGCGAGTAGAGTCAGTCAATATACGGGAAAATGCGATTTTTGGTCAACAGGAATACAATAATAATTACAATCATTATTTTCGCCTCGAATTTTTAACTACATTTTTATAGATCTGCTCTTGTATTAACTAGAAGGTGGTTCAATTCTTCCACAACTAAAAACGTGCATCCACGTTTTGTTATTGGTGCCTATTTTACTGATTCAAAATTTTGAACTATTGCACAATCGAACGCCCTATAGCGTATACGTATTCGGGTGCACATGTACTCGATATTACATATAGGAGTCTCGCTCGCAACGTGTGCTCGCATCGCGGCACGTTCACCATCATGGCGTATATATACAGTCCATGCGCCGAGCTCGCGAATCCAGAGAGTAGTTACAAGGCTGCAAGTCGTTCTCCAACTACTTACTTCTTCTTTCTCTCTCTTTCTTTTGAAGCTGCTGCTGCTGCTGAACCGATGCAGTACTATACACAGCTCGAGCTCTCTGCCACCTCCAGTTGAAATCTCTTTCTCTCTCTTTCTCTCTTTCCCTCCTGCACTCGATGCAGCGCGCGTGTATTATGCAGCACAGGCTCGAGTGCATGCATGTATGTATGGTGTATATACGCTGCAGCCTGTTGCCGCTGTCCCCGAAGCCGCAGGTACCAGCTATATATATACAGTAAAAGCAACAGCTCAGTTTGCCTTTTAACGTCGGCAGTTACGGACCTATATCGTCCCTATAACACCGAGGTCGTCGGACACGAACGTAAACGAACTTTTTTTCCCTCCGCCTGACTGCGTGTTTACATCGACTTTGTCTTCTGCTGCATTTAGCGCCTAGTATAGCAGCTATTTTGTTTTTGGGTACAGCGCGCCTTAACCCCTTTCCCGGTGCCTCGAAGAACGTCAATGAAATAATACGAATAGCATCGAAGTGCGATAATATAATTTTCAGTAGCTTCGTCAGCAGCAATAATATACAGCTCGTGGGGGCGTATAATTGCCCATGGTAATTTGTGCATATTACATTCTGTAATTGTGATCGTATCGGTGCGATATCCTTTTCCATATCGAGTCTACGAGTGCATACGTATTATATTTATAAAAAAAAAAAGTGCTCGATCGATGACAGTGTACGATAAAGCTTATGTAGCACATCTATCGACGATTTATTCAGTGCGCGTCCGATACATAATAATATACTAATAGGATGATAGTGGCGAGCCGCATGGACCGTCAGTGCTAGAAAAGATCTCTGTGTTACCCCGTGTGTTGTTGTGTGTACATTGCTATACTATATTCGATCGATACTTCGATTACAATCGTCGATTAAATTAATTGTTCTCGTTTATCGAGATTACTTCGTCTCTATTCCCGGCTCATCGAGTGCATCAGGAGCTAAACAACTGCAGTCATCGTCGTTATCATCCAGAGCTTTTTTCCCAACGAATCGTGAGATAAAAGGCACGCGATATTAAAGTGTGAAGCTGCGAGAGAGCAGGAGAGCTAAACAAGCCGGCGAGTTTCTGCAGAAAAGCAAGAAAGAAGTAAACGTCTGCAACAGGTGCGTCCTTTTCATGCATACATCGTATACAACGTATATCTATATTTTGGGCGAGGAAAAGTGATTCCTTATAGTCTCATACGTGAATGTTTGTATGTGTGCGTGTGTCTGTGTGTGTATGCACCGACAATGATAGCCCCGCGCTGCGTGCACGTATGCCATACAGCCATATACGCGTACGTACGTGTGTGTTTATACACGCTGGGCACGTCGAGGTTTCGGACGTACAAATATAGGTATACAGCACGTACGAATATATGTGCACCGGCGTGCATTCATCCAGCTATATACACACTTGCAGACAGACTTTCCCGTTCTCGCAGCGGCTGCTTATGTATATAACACTATACACTATATGCTGTATTATAGGTGCACGCGCTCGGCTGCATGGCGGCGGCTGTGGCGCGCGTGCGAACGTTGCGTGCGCGCCATCGAGTGAAACGCGCGCAAAGACGTTATACTACGGACGAGACCTTCTCATATACATACATTCGTGAGCCGATTAAATTGTACGTACTCATTTACGCACGGAGTGCATTCGCGTACTCTTTAATATGTATTTTTATATTGGCACTTGTGAGCCGAGAATTCGAAGGTGCAAATATTTGTTTTTTCTCGTTTCTTCGTGCGGTTCGCGTTACGAGCATCATCCTTTCGCGTGACAAGCGATGATTTGATTTGACGCCCGGCTAAAGAAATAGCAGATTATATATTTACGCGATGCAACGCACAATTTTTACAGTATAACAGGCACAAGGGCAGTCTGTGGACTGAAGAGTAATGTTATTGTTACTATGGAATTATGTACAATTCAATAGAGTACGTTGAGATTTGATTTTTGAACTCTTTTTCGTGGTCGATTTCGGTCACGAGCTCGGCTCACGCGTGAAAATAATTCAGATCGTAAGAATAAAGGAGATGTCTGCAAAATTGGCAGTTATTGGCGTGTATATGCGTTCGTTTGTAGCTTATACATACGTAAGTACAACACATAAGAGCAACGTATATGTATACGGCCAATCGTATAACACACATAAGTACAGGTTACATAAATCGGTAGTTGGTATCGGTAGTTTATTTCTAGGTAGTACTCTCGTACATTGGCAATCGATACACGCGTGTGTATATATATATACAACGGGACACAGGGAGTATCGATGTACAGACTACTCCGCGCACAATTTAAAGTGTCTGTCTGCTCTTTTTACGAGTAATGCGCTTCGTTATATGGGCAAATCCGCCAAATAGGAACACTTGCGGTAACTTTTTGTTGTGATAACCTATCAACGAAGAAAACTGAAAAATATATAAGGAATAAATGCTTGGTCCATTGTTTGTTTTAAAAATTTAACATTAATTTCGATTTATCTTGTCGATGAAAACAGTTGTTGAAACAAACTGTAAAACAAGCTTCAAATTGAGGATTTTAAATGACATTTCTGCAAAGTTTCATAAACATCTGTTGTCGACCCGTTTTACTGATGAGCCACCTTGAATGACCTAAAAATAATATTTTGATTTTTTTTTAAATTTAGACCTGCTTTCAGTCACTTTAAATACGATAATATCAGTTCAAGTTTTTATCACTAGATGGCGAGTATCTTCATATTTAAATCTGCAAGTGTCAAAGGAAATATAATTGTATAAGTCAAAGCGCTTTTGTTATGATTGTTACGTTTTTGAAAATTGTCGTCTGTATGTGTGACATTAAAAACAAGTTTTTCATGTCAGCAGAAAAATTTTATTCGGTTCATTCGATTTCACAGAGAATCGACCATATGTAACCGCTTCGCTTCTTACTTGATACATAATAGGTTAAACCTAAATGTCATTATTTATCCAGGTTTTAAGAGTCGCTTAAAGTGTGCACACGTATAAAAGAGGTAATGCAGTTAATCGACAGGTTGCAACGGAGAACAAAAAATTTGGAATCGCTTATCTATTTTATTACGACACAAAATGTGTACCCGTTCCCCGTTCGCTCGCGTATAGAGACAGAGCGTATTATACGTATATTAGAAGCGAGATAACACGTTCGACTTTAAGAATAACAATATTGCAATAATTGTGGAGAAATATCTAATCTGTGGCCCAACGTTTCATTACGGGTGATTAAGATACAATTATGTGTATTATACAGCAGAGGAGGGGTTGGTAATTGAATTACGCGATTATATTTCGTGAGATTGAAAAAAAATCTCATCGCTATTATGATTTTTTTTCCTTTTTAAATGCAACTGGACTTTCTAAACTCATATGTAGCTCAGCAGCAGCAAACACACACTTGCACTGCACGCACACGAGTATGGGCACTGCTCCATTTACAAAGAAGTGAGAAATCTCCTCCAAGATCCGTAAATAAATTACTGCACTTAGCACAGATATTTCATTGAAATTCCCTCGGGTCGGGCGGCGGCGGTGGTGGTAAATTTTCGACTTTATAATGAACGAGTCGCTATCGTATTTTTCCGTACCAGCTGCTTGGCACTGCACATTTCATTGACCTAAGCGTAGACGCCTACAACAAGGTGACGTTTTCCTCTCTCTCACTCTCCCTGTGTCTGGTCTCTCTTTCTCTCTCTTTCTCTCGTTACGTGCGTGGCGGCGTCGTCGGCGGCTCTCGTATGTAATAGCACGAGCGAAATAAATCAGGCGCCTTTTGCGACAATGTGAATTTTTCCAGCTTGACATTCGTAGTCATCGCACATATATACAGAAAGAGAGGGAGAGAGCTTATATACCGTATGGTCGTGACCACGGTACACATGCACGCGGCTCACTAGTCTCGCGTTATACACCCGAGACAGAACGAGCAAGAGACCGAGAGAGAAGACGATATGAGTGCAAGTGGACGCGCGTCGCGGCTTCGTCCGGCGGCTCTTAACGTCGCCCCGGCTATTAATGAGCTCTTGCTAGGACTGCAGCCTATGTATGTATGTAAAGGGCCTTGTGACTTCAATCAATGTCTCGCGCTGCAAAGTAATTAATGCATTTTTGCGTCTCGGCTCAAAGGGCCACAGCTGCAGTCTCTACGTGTATATAAGAGCGACTCTTAAGCCTCGCGAATAAAACGTATATATAATTAATTCTCTCTCTCTCTCTCTTTCTGTGTGACGATGCCGCGCTCTCTCGGCTTCTGATCTTATAACGTTAAAATGAGCTGATAAAATTTTGATTCGATTGAAAAATTTAATTAGATCGATACTCGAGATTCAAGTCAGCCCCTTCCAATATTTTCGCCTTATCTATCTCGGACCGGATCATAAGGAACGAGTTTCTTATAATAGTTGAGTGGCTTCTGAAAACTTAAAATTTCGATCGCGTAATTTTTTTTTAGCTATCTCGTATAAATTGAATTATCGATCAAAAGCATAATCGATTTTCAATCAATTATGTTCATGGTTACAATCTTGTCTCATTTAATGTAGGAGCACTTAAGTAAGATTCGCGGAAAAAAAAGAAGAAACATGCAAAGAAAAAAAACGTCTTTGTTATATTGAGCTGTCTCTGTTAAATCACTGCCAAGTACGCATTCCGACACGAAGGGAAGGGCTTGAATGGGTGGTTAACTTGTTGCTTTGCTTTCTACGGTATTCTTGTGTTTTCTTTTTACTCATTGATATACCTTTTTAAACCAGATACTTAGCTATCTCTGTCTTTCTCTTTCTCTCTCTCCGTCATTTGTAGCAATAATTTTCAACTAAACATGCAAAAGACTGTACGATGCTAATATGCGATTTTTGGGTGGTATCGAAAATATATTCTCATGTTTATCATAAATATTTCTTACGTCCGACCGCATGCGATGATAACTAAATTGGCTGCGGTATATTGCCTTGTTCAATAAATGTTTTAACTGTATGCGAGACCATTCATTATAATTTATCTTAGACCTTTTTGAAAAAATCATTACGAAACGTTTGTTGCGTAACTCGCGTCAAACTTTTTTTTCATTTAATTTCCAAAAAAAGAAATGATTAATGCATCGAACATTTATAAATTTCAATTTCTGAGTTACGGCAACAGAGATCTTTTTTTATGAACTACATTTTGAACGAAAAGAAGGATTTGGGAAAGCAACGTAAGACGTATTTCTGTCATTATCACGCGTTTTTATTTCCCTCGTTTTGAAGTTTTTTCAATTTTTAGCTTCAGGACAGCTTGCATCCTTATAAATACTGAGTTATTAATGTACGGAGATAAGATTTTTCGAATATTTAACAAGGTCTTTCATTTATATTCGCTATTTTTGAAAAAAACTTCGCTTTCTACTTGCAATTAATCATCTCTTCTTTTTGGTCTCATTTTCTTCTCCTTCTTTCGGATACTCCTGGGTGTGAATTATTACATCGATCCTCGAGATATATCATATACATACATGTGTGTGTTCCTTTTTTTCGCTCGTCAACTCTGGTGTAAAAAATTAATCTTTGTAAATACGAATTATTCAAGAAATGGTGGATCTTCAAAAATACAGGTACGATGGCGAGGAGTTTGGGAAAAATGCAAAAGAATTATTGATAAATTCGAGTGTGTCAAAAAGCTTGAGCATGAAAAAAAACATCATCACGGAGAGCTTTGTCAGATGAAGAAAGAATAATATGAGTGAATCATACTAATAATAGATCTTATGTAAAAAAAATTAACCCACGCATAGCTTGATATTTTACGTGCACGGGTGCGGACAAATATAATAATGAAAGTATTTTACGAAAGTATCAAACCACATCGAGGAAATAGCGAATTTTCGGCTAAATTTATAATATAATTATACCAAAACATGACAGCTTTTGAGGAGCTACTTTACTTTTGACACATAATGTATTTGTATGCGAGTCTTGAAAAAACTACATGCATTCAGTTGTCGCCGTTTAATTTGGTAATGATGGTAAAGCGTAAACCCAGCGAAGTAGTTACGCCTCGAAAAGGCAGAAACTTACATGTTCGAATATTGCGTGCTCATATAAATTGAGATATCTCCCCTACAAGCTTAGTGAGGCATGTGCTGGGCACCTGTGCGAGAAACTATCGAAAAGATTTTTTCGGGCCTGGGTACCTACTGGATTTTTATTTTTTGGAGATGATATACACAATACAAACGACTGCCGATTGAGTGCTGTGAATCGATTATCCAGCAGCTAATTAAACATAAGATTATCATATTTGCTTGGCAGCTGCAGGCTGGAACTCGTGATAGTGATAACCATATTTTCAGTATTTTTTAATGATGCATTTTTTCATATTATGTAAATAAATGAATTTAAAAAATTAGTTTCGATTTTTTTATTGATCGTCATCTGAAAAAGACAATATACTCAATAATAAAATCTTGCATGCGCTCGTAGGCGCGCGCCCGCGTATAAATACAACAAAGCTATGCGCTTCGAACACACATCGATGCTGCAGGGTCTACGTGTACGTGTGTGCGGTGGCGATTTACGACACGACGACGGCGACGTTCGTCATGCAGGATGCGCGGCACGCTATACACCATGTGATCGACGCCACTGCACAGTCTCTCTTTCTCTCTCTCTTTCTTCGTTCGTGATATAAAAGTCTATACAATGAAAATGTCTTTCTAAGACGATGAGTATTGATTTGCGCGCCTAAAGACAGAGAGAGAGAGAGAAAGAGAAGGCTTTAACGTGAAATTTCGTGGGTGCAATTTCAATTGGATCCTTTCAGAGAAATTGCATGCGCGTATATAGACAGTAAGAGGGTCGATGAACGTTTATTTGCACATCGTTGTCGGGAGTCGGAGAGGTCGAGTTGTTTTGTTTTTCTTCATCTTTAAGATTCTTTTTTTTCTCTCTACAATTTTGGATAAAATATTTCTCTCGACTGGGCCGAGGGAGCCACGAGAGCTGCGAAACTTTTACTTTTAATATCATGAAGGATTCACGTTTATTTCACGAATATAAATACGTCGTTTGGTCGTTTGCATCGGGCGCGCGACGTACGTTGCCTAAAATATAGCGAAAATACACATGTATAAAGTTATCGATTTCTGCCGATAATAAGTGATAGATGTTACGCGGAGCAAGAAAAGAAAGTTTTTAACAACGCCAGGCCGCTCATTTTTCATCGCGTTTCATTGCCGCCCCGAGGCGATTCGCCTCTATATATAATACGTGCTGTAGCAGCAGATACGTATTTGTGCATATGCAAACTCCCTCTGCATCTCTCATTGGGTGATGTTCACACGTCACGCGGTTGTGCACGGCTCACATATCTCTCTCTCTCTCTCTTTCGTTTGCTCTTCGACATTCACATAAGGCTCTGAAGCTGCGATGATAATAAGCCATGCACTCGTTCTCTCCCTCTCTCTCTATGTATAACGTATAAATATATGTTAATTTTCGTTAGGCATCACCTACAACTTTGATATATATAACTTATAATGCCTCGGTATGAATCATGATTTTTGTTTATCATTGCACGGGCGCGCGAGGAGTCTCGAAACGGAGTGAAGCGAGAAGGGAAAAAAATTTTCACGCCGTTGTAATGAAGCGGGATGCGCTTGTATTCCGTCTCTCTCTCTTTCTTTCTCTTTCTTGCATACATTTATATGCACACGCGGGTGTACGTGTGTACGTGTGTATTTGTGTAAGCGTGCGTGTGTGTGTGAGCAAGAGCCTACATGTGGGAAATGAAAATCGTTTATTTGTGCGTGCGTATATACTACTCTCGGTGCGAATGTCCGACGTGTAATTTATCACTGTGGAGAGCGAGAGAGAGAGAGAGAGAGAAACGGAAAATGTCCGAGAGATATGTTTGTTACACGCAGAGAGCAGAATACATATAAATATTTTTTTCATTATTATATATTCGTCTTTCGCGCGCGTGACTGATATTGCCCGAATCGCTAAAAAAAAGCCATCGTCGATATAGTCCCCCTACCTTATACCTGTGATTCGCATAATTCACAGCTTTAATAAGTGCCGACTAGACATATCTAATCTTATACACACACACACACACACACTTCATGGTAATGAAAAAAAAACTAATGATGGATGAACAGAAAAAAGATCCAAGGCAAGTAATTAAATGCGAAAAGTGTTGATTTACAAAGATTACACATTCGGCAACGCGATCTAACAAGCTACATAATATATATCTCAAGCTAATCAAGGGCCTTTATCCATGATTTTGATCTTGCCTCACCGCTTCGTCGTACAGCTGACAAGTCTGAAAAATCACGGAGCTCCCCAAACACGCTCTTTCACGAACCTATTATAATACATACCTGCAGTTTCATTCTCATTGACGATCCAAGATTTGTATTCCGTCGTTTTTTATACAGAAGGACAAAAGTTAACAAATCAGCAGCAGCATGGAGCGCGACGCGTAAATCGTTATAACGTAAAATCAAACGCCAACTCGAGATCCTTGAGCGGTGCGAGGCGAAAAATAAAAGATAAGTGAAGAATAGGAGATTAATAAAGAGAAAGGCGAAGACGTACATACTGCTACACACATACACACGTATTATGTACCCTGGCTCACGAGCTGCGAAAAGAAATAATAAAGACAGGCAGGCATCGGTGGTGGTGGCGGCGGCGGCGGCGCATTCCGTACGAGCCCTATGGGTTACTCGGTTAAGCGTGCAGCTCGCTGTGTGTCTAGGCATGGCGCATATACACATATATCTCTGGCTTGGCAGGCTTTGACTATGCATATACAGATTCATGCCACTTGCGAGAGAGAGAGAGACGAGATTTTTTATTCGCAGATGTAGCTTTTGATAACGATCCGTGACTGCGAGATGTTTATTATTGTAGTCTACGACGCGAGACTGGTAAAAATTCGATTTCTCTGCCTATTTAGCCTATTATGCCGTTTGCGCTGTATAAATTTTAAATATACAGACACACACGCATACACACGCTCGAGGTGGGCACACAAGATTGGCTTGTTAAGAGGTGAGGATTAATTAAAGTAACTCGACGCGCAGCCTTTATAATGTATTATCGTTTTGCGCGTAGCACATACATTATACGTTCTGTACCAATGCTCTGTACTCATATATATTTCGTTCCCCATGCTCCTTTTCAACTCCGCGACTTGATGTATTAATTGTGACATTCTTGGGAACGATTCGCAATGTTATATTATACGTACGACTTGATTCTCGCGGATCGGCGGAACGGCGGGGCAGAAATGCCGCGAATGATTAATTAGCGGTCTCGCGTCGCGAGGCGAAAAATCGCACGAAATCTTAATTCATTTTTTCTTGCTTCTCGCGACGTCTCACCTAGATGGCATTAAGACGAAAAATCCGAGAATCTCGTTCGAATTTCGGTTGTGCAAGTGAGCAGCAATGCATTCGATTTTGAGCACATTAAGATCCTGCGCGCGTTCTGGTGCAGAAGAGATTCGTCAGGGTAAATTGAGCCGGTGTGTGTGTATGGATGTATGTGTGTACGCGTTACACTTATGAGCCAAATTAGAATGTACTAAGCCAGGCAGAAAAATAAGCAAATAATGCCAGCCGCCGAGTTGTATGTGCATCAACGCGCGCGCGCGCGGGCTAATAATAATGGAAGAAATGTGAGAACCAGTTTCTCTACGGGTGCACACAGACACACATGCACACGCACTTATGTATGAGCAATAGAGAAGAATGTATGCGAGTGCATGTATATGTACTTGTATTATATACACTTTCTCGTGCAATTTCATACAGCGAAAAATTCTTGCGACATTATATCACATAAGTGCAACAGCGGCAGCAGCCGCCGCAACGAACCTGTTTTTTGCTTGCACCGATCGATCGCTCGTTCGCCGCAGTTCGTCGATTTTCCCTTATAAGTACGACCGAACTTGGAGCTACGTAGTAGGCGCGAGCGCAGATCACCTGAAAAGTGACCATTATTATACTCGAAAGAACCTCTCGCGCGAGAAAATTGGCTTCCGGTTCAAACGAATGTGGGAGGCTGCTGCCGCGGCCGCCGCCGCCGCTACATTGCTCGTATATGCAAAAGTTATTATATATTGTAATTTACGACGAACAAGGCCTTGGCTGATTTTGATTATAGGCAGGCGCAGCGATTTGTAGTTTCGTGGATACCACGTAGAAATTCCAGACGCAAATTTGAGCACACGTGTGAGCGTGTGTGTTTTTGTATGGAAAATCAAATTTCGAAAAGCACGAGTCACACGAAAATTATACACATTTGCCTGTACAATATCTGAACAGTACTCATACCCGTAACCCAGAAAATTCCGGCTATAAATTCAATAATAATTTTTGATTGAGAAAACGCGAGGGGGGTATTGCGCAAGGGATTGCTGTAAAGAAGTTGCAGTCCGTGCATGGTGAACAAACTTTCACGTTTATACCGAGAGTGTGCGACGGGAGGACGGTAAATAGCGCGTCACTCTATAGCTACGTTAACAAGTTTTTAATTTGTGCATAAATCATCGTGTTTAAAGTGCAAAATGATGATTTTTTTCAAAAAAAAAAAAATATAATGCAGAGCTGATTAATATGTTTAACCGCAGACATTTTAGTTAAACTTTCTTCAAATTATGTTATAAGGGCATATTACACGTTGTCATTGCTTCTTCATGATGCAATTATCGCAATTTGATCTCTACATCAGTAAATAAGTATCAATTGATCTAAAATAAAACAGAAACAGAATCTTCTTCTAACCAATGATTAATGAGCAATAACCAAGTGACTCTTTGCACTGTATGCTAATTCATTTTTTTTAACCATATAACTGCTTCGTTATTTGAAATATCGACAGCTTAAGATAGTTTCGATGATGTTAGGAATTATTCACTTTTTTATTAATCATCCAGGATAATAAACGTAGCTAAGAAGTCAATCAGATTCTCAGACTATTTTTTAAGGAAAAAAAATTCATCGAATACAGTACAATTGTATTATAACTAAAAATGTATTTTATTTTATTTTTTCCGAGGCAGTAACGTGTACAATTTTTAAGATATATTCTGGCTTCGATCTGTAGGAAAAGTGATCAACTTTTTTTAAGATATGCTAATTACGATTAAAAAAATTATACCAAAAATGTGAAATTATGTTTCAATATCCTAATGTTCTTATTCTAATTTTATCATATAATCAAAGTAAAAAATAATATCAATACTGAACTAGTGACTATATTCATTTCAGTATAATTAAAGCTTAATTTAATATTATCTCTCTCTCTCTCTCTCTCTTTCTCTCTCTATTTCTCTCTCCCTTTTAAAACATTTCTTTCTCTAACTCAATATCTTTCATTCCTTAAACTTTTTGCTCACCATTATACCACACATCTTGCAACTCATTGTACATCTCATTAACATTACCATTTGTTTCTAGTTTATTATTATTTATACTTAACTATTTTGTTAAAACTGACGCATAAAATTTTATATTTATATTATTATTAATTTTATTAATTTCATCTATCTTTGCTCCGTAATTTTTCTATATTATTATAATCTGGATCGATTGAGTTCGCCGTATGGCCTAATAAAATTTTTCATTCAATCAATCAGATCTCTCGGATCAAATGATGTAAAACACTTTTACGAAACTACACTAGTTGTAACTGATGTTATTACAGTTATAACAGGGCTATCGTGCACGATCGGTGGTGGCGGTTGAAAGTGACGATGAAAATGCACAACTTCCTCGTCGTGACCATTTCTTCTTCGCTTGTAATATTTTCGAATTTTGTAAGCGACGAATCCTAACGCTACCAGAAACGCGAAACCGATGAAACAGTAAAAAAGTCTCCACCAGCCATAAGCGTTTTTAATTGCAACGTTCTCTACGACATCAATACGTTCGATACATACGTCATTACCGGCGTTCAATTCAAAATACGTATCTTCACAATCTTTCTTTTCGAGACATATTCTCGACAAGCGAGAGTTTATTGCACATGGTTTATCGTAAACCCCATCTGTTCCATAGAACCTCAAATTTGCGTAAAGGCTATTGTTGCTTATCATCATGTGATGCGGGAAGAGATCTATGTTGAACTCTTTCTTTATATCAGATCCGTCGAGCGTCGAGCTCATCAGCTCATTCTGATAAAGAGTGTCGTTAATCTTACTCCAGTAGATCCTGTAGTTGTGTTCGTTGACAGCCAAAGCTGACATTGAGTATGTATTGAGGGTACCAGCACGAACTAAGTCCTTAGATCTCGTCGGTTCACGTGTGTCGATCATCAGGACGCCGAAATTTGGCCGAATACCATCGCAGCGCCCTTTTTGGTCACATTCCAAGTAACGCGCGTACAGTTGGCCTCGTTTTGGAAAAAATACCGCCATTTCGACCAGACGTTCAACAAAATTTCGCAAATAGTTGAGTTTATACGGAGTTTCGGAATTTTCCGTGTCGAAATAGTAAAGCAAAGAACAATTATTTTGGCCGCTTGGCGTCAAATTGATGTAAAACTTATGTTTGATGTGATCGTAGGCTGTGAAGTGGACGACGGATTCATTGAGGTACAAAACAATTTTGGGTTTCGAGTTAACGTCCTCCGTTGACTTCTCATAAAGGTATCCTATATATGGACCACTTGAGTTATCCATGGTGACATAAAACAGCTTCTTTTCGCTAGGAACGTGAATTATATCGAAACCGATTTCTTGGTGGCGTAGAGTGACGATTTGCTTGATCTCGTATTTGTAATCGGTGACGGATCGCACGTGACAGACGGCGCCGTAACCATTAACATCGTGTGCCGTAAAATACATCTCCATGTTGACGTTGCGACCTTCGACTGAAAAAAACAATGCGTGAAAAAAAAACGAATTAATCGAGAGAAATGAGCAAGTCGCGTTAATTGTCATATTTTTCGTCGTAAACGATCGAATTTGCAATGTGCCAACGATTTAAGCAAGCCACTCACGTTTGTGCGTACAGGTTGTTTTGATTGCTAGACAGTTTATACTTATACGTATAGTTGTATACTTTCTGCCGAGATATTGCAATTAATAAATTAAAATGATTTATTCGAGTTATTGAGAAACACTTATAAATCAATGCTGAAAGAGTCTCCCAAAGCCATAAGAGTATGAAATTAGCCGAGACAGAGAGACGCGGTGGAATTTATAATCCAATTGCAGTCATTACAACGACAAAAAAGAAACTCATTTTCCACGGAAAATTGTAATGCTTAAATAATTTATTTGACATTTTAGTCTAATTTTGCGCTTTATACTTCAACGCAGAAAATTGCACGCGCGACACAAGTACACGACGTTCGCCAAGATTAGATGAAAGTCCGACGATCTGCGCGCGCGCGCTTCAATTTGAAAATAAATTCGTATTTACGCCAAAGCTTTTACGAACAATTTGAAAGAAAAGTCTTAATAAATATTTACGCGCAATTGAAAACTTTCTACCTGTAGCTCCGATACACATTTTTATGCTCCCGTGGCGCACTGGAATTCGTTTACTTGGAAATCGTCGTTTTACATACACACAGATATTCACATTTACCTTTGAATTTGTTGCACACATCCACCGATTGCACAAATTTGATCATTACGAAGATTATGAGTGGTATTCCCTGCAAAATATGCATCTTGTACATCTCGCTGGCGCAACGTAATCTATCAAACGCCCGTAATAAGTGTCTCGCATTTAGACGTCAAAACGAAACTGAAGCTGCCAAAGCGTCGTGAACGATCCAACCTGACGCGCCGAGGCGAGGCCTGTATGTCTTAATCTTTTTTAGTTAGCTCTACCGTGAACTCTATCAGTCCGTGGCACGCGTGATAAGATGTTTGTATATAATATTCTAATGTATATATACATTAAGTTAATTTAAAATTACACTTTGTATCATTTCGATCGTTAGATAAGTTTCTCAGTATTAGCCATATATCCATGATATCGGTTTTATGAAAAAAATTCGCATAGCTCTCGAAGCATCAAAATACTTTCCCCGCTCTTGAGTGTACAATATTATATATCAAGAGTAATAAAGAAAACGCATCACTGCGTATCTATAGGCATTATTATAAAATACATATTACTTCCTATACAGAGGTTTACTTCCTAGAGATTCGCAGCGCGCACAAAGCCGATGATCGCACCGATGAAAGTCGCATCGCGTCGCGCGCAATATACTCGCAGACGCGTTCGTCAACGTCGCGCTTTTCCTCGTCACGATCGAAACGCAGCGAATGCAAATATGCGACATCACAAAAGTTGAAACTCATACGCATCCCTAATATACGTAGTATTAGGCGCATGTCATCGTGAATATCCTATTTTGCATTTGATTACCAGCTTGAATTTTTTTCAAGCTTGCGCAAGTGCCCAAACGTGTGCGTGTAATTTGCCGTTTCGCTTATTTTGTGTAGTTTATATATGGACCTCAGCGACTAACTACTTGAAACTCACATATGCCAACGTATTTCAATGTTTATATAAATACACGTCGCACATGCATACGATACTTATAAACAATCAATCACGTCTCGTTTGGATGTGCTCGATCGCCACCAGCCGTAAAAACGAGCTGCATCGTGTATCATACATACGACGGGACATGCGTGCATATGTAATAAGAATCATCCTAAATGCAACTTTGGAAGGACTGTAAAGTATGTCTGTTTAGGCTTGATGCCTAATCACAAAACGAGTCGAATGTTTCTTTGAGTTAATTTGCCTTTTATATACAAACACATACGTAAGTACGTACGAGCGAGCGAGGAAGAGCCTTGCTTAATCTAATTAACCGCGTGGAGCTTGCGCAGCGGCGCTGAGAATTTTTTTCTCCTTTATTTTTTTGTTGCACGTTACACTCTTTATAGTGTGAGAAAAGTTTTCTGGTGCTCGTATGGGTATATACAGAGCTGCGAGCCGCAACATCAGCAGCAGCAGCGGTAGCTATTTTGTCCGAAGCGTGAGAATGATTAATTGGTACTAAGTGGGCATCGACCGCACACTGACTCGAGGATATGAGGCATGGGTAGCTCTATAGCCGTATAGAACAGCGGCGGTAGCTCGTGTTTAGAATTTGATTTGCTTTTCTTTTTGCGTGTCGCCGCGCTTTCTGCAAGGGCACGAGCGTATAGCATGTACGGTTATACGGTTGTATACACTTTCCTTCGAGCGGGGTTGTCACCCAGCTATATAGCACCGGAGAGACGTTGTTACGTCTCGTTAGTCATTGCAAAGAATTTCCATCCGTTAGTTTCTTCTCTTTTTTTTTTTAATCGGCTTTCATTGTCGCGCGTTTGATTTCGCGTCCGTGTGAGCTTGTGTGTGTGTAAGCGTGTGTAAGAGTGCGAAGTCGCGCGCGAGCGTCGAGCTCTTACAGTCACACAATGGTATCGATAGATTAAAAGTGAAAGCCGGAATATAATAACAAATATTGCGTGGGTAAGAGTGACATAAAGGGGCCGATAGGCATTGCAAAATCATAATTCGGACTCTCATTCGTTGACCTGTCCAGACGCGCGCGCGCCATAATATTGTGTGTATTTATAAAGCATGACTTAAAAAAAAAAGAAGCGAATCGACCGATCAGCGAGAAAGGATTCATTTGTTTTTGCTATTCGTCATGGCACCTCTCGATTCCCATGACTTTTTATTATCTTTCGCGCGTTGAGCTTTATACCTTATGTCATCGATCCTCCTGCCGTATTTATTTATAGGTATAATGCCTCAAATTGTTTCGCTTAATTGAACCTTTACCGTAATGGACGATTTTTCATTTAAAAGCTTCATTATATGCCAAATTAGTCGCGCGGTCGAATAGAATCGGAATTTTCAAACGTGAGAAAAAAGTCGTCGGAATTTTATAGGCGCCCCGAGGAATCCAGTTTAGTGTAGACGTCGAGTCACGCAATTACACGCGAACTGCAACTTCATCCCCTAATAATTCGCGATACAATAGAAATTGACGTGGGCTCATTCGATAGATTTACATAAGTTAATGAGCTGCCTCGTGCCGATTTGCCAAAAAAAAATCAGGTAGGAATTAAGCCAAGGTAAAAATCGTATACATTTTACACGCTGGTAATAACAATTAGCTTAAGCTCCCTCGACGACGAAGGATAGATTGTCGATACCCATCGACACACGCCGGGATTAGCACTTACCATAAGCCTGTAAAAGATTTTGCGAGCGATTTCATCCTCTCTCGTACATTGACAGTACTCTACACGCGTGTGTGAGCGAGAATACATGTAATAGTGTGCACGTGTATGCGCGTGCGGGGCCTATAGGCAAGAATAAGACGCATTATGAGCTTTATAACGTAACGCGTATCAACAGATGTGTACGCGTGTACGTTAATGAAGAGTTTCTATATAAAAGTAATTATGCAATGAGCTCGCGGGGCCGATGTGTGTGTAAGTGCACATCGCGCGGACCTCGAGCTGCATACATTTATATATACAAACATATCGTATACGAATGTATATTATACGAATGAGAAAACAGCTGTTTAACAAGCTTTTTCCAAGCATTTACCAAGTATTTGCGTAATCTGTGGGCAATTACTCGTGCTTCGGGACGCCTGAAAGAAGGCGAATTATATCCCGAGCGTTGAATGCTCGAGTGTACCTCGGATACACACACCTTGTCCGTTTCGTATACAAAGGAGAAAAGCTTCCCTTTTTTCAACTTTTTTGTTTGACTTGTTTTCCTTCGAACTCCTCGACGTTTACATGACGAGTAATTTGTTCAATTAGAACCAATCCAAAAATTGCGGGCTGCAGTGAGAGAGAGAAAGAGAGAGAGAGAGAGAGTTCGATGCGTGACGTGCCCCGTTTGTAAAAGGACACTCGGTAATTGTACATTAGAATTGTACATATTACGAGGAAAAAGTTTATCGTTTTATGTCTATACCCAAATCCAGTCAATACTTTCATGTAAAATCGTTAGTACTTAAAGAATTATTATTACTTTTTCAATTGCAGATTTACTGACAAAAGAGACTCGCCATCTAGTGGTGGTACCTCAGAGTGGTTTTATAGTATTTCAAAGTGGTTGAAAACTAAGTAGTCGATATGAATTTATCGAAACAATTCAATTGTCATTTCAGATCCTTTTAAAAGGACATGTTTTGATTATCGGGTCGTAATTAACGTTTAGAATATCTACCAGGAGTAAAACGTGTGAGAAAACATATCAATACATATTTTCATTACCGCGATTACGAAAATTTTTGTTTTTCTTTTCCACATACGGAGCGTCAACTTTGATAAATTATCATGCAAGCGTACATGTGTAACCGTCGCGTAATTATCCACCGAACACTTATTAAAATTAACCTTTCATAATTTTTAAACGTGTGTATATAAACAGCGTGCGCCGCAAGTGTATGCGTGCGTGCTCGTGTGTACGCGGACACTCCCGAAAACGCGATTGCATGGCGCGCGCGCAAAAATTCATTAAAACGACATTTAACTCTAGCGCGCTATGCGTGTGAGTATAATAATACAAGCGTAAATGCGATGATGGTATTTTACGATCATCGCGTACATGTGTGTATGCATAAAATAGCTCCTTCGGGCTATCAATAAACAACCCGAGACGCGACGTGTGTGCACACACTCGTTACGTCGTTCAATCCAAAATATAAAAACGAATGCGAGCTTTCGTCGCTTTTTTTTTCTATAAAAATGATTATAAATTATAAATTAATAATTAAGAAACTCCGATGAATTCGCTGACGACCAAAAAAAAATACGTAGGTATGTTTTGTCCAGACAATGCAGACTCATGGAGCAACGATATAATTATCCGATTTGTACATGACAGTTCGAGTTTAAAAATTACAATTTATTCAACGATAAAAATTGAATGATTACGGAAGCTCGGCGGCCGAGTGTGATTGATTCAGTGATACATATGTAATAACGCGCGGAGTCTGCTGTTTCACATGATGTATGATACGTCGCGTTTGCCACCGGTCATTTTGACCGCGCGAATTCGTACGAAACTTTAATTAGAACGGCTCGTTTAATCGGAAGGAAAAAAATACGGAGTATGACTCGTCAAAAGCTATGATACACGGCTCGCGATGCCTTAAGGATTGATTCGCGGCGACGCGACGTTCGTCAAAGTTTCAGGATTCGCGCATGAATCCGCGCGAGCACATACATACGCGAAAATGGCATATGTACGCGTAAAGGTGCTACCTACTCGCGCGCGTGTATGTGCGTATTTATATGCGTGTACTTATATACGTATTATAAAAGTAGCGGGACGAGTTTGCAGGCGAGTGGCGACGGCGCGGTGGCGGCAGCAACTGGTTGCACTGGCATCAGCGGAGCCAAGTGGCGGCGGCGGCGGCTGTGCATATAGCCTTCGCATTCTTTATAAGCCACAGAGCTCGCGAGTGAGAAAGAGAGAGAGAGAAGTGAAAGCCCGTCGGTTTCAGGGAAATTTCGTATACATATGTGTGTGTGTGTGTGTGGCTGTTGTTGAGCTGCATTGCTATAATGCGCGCTTAAAACTTTATTATGTGTACGTATACTTTGGATCGAAATAAAGTGTAAGATAAAAATATACGAGCTTGTGTGCTGCCTGCTGCACACGTGCATGAAGCGCGCATTATCCTTGCGAGATTCGAAATATCTCGTACTGTACTCGTACTGGTACTCGCGAGAGATGCCGGTAACGATCTCGAGGACATCGATTTTTTGACTTTCGCATACAAGCGTGCGCGCACACATACGTGTAGGGAGTTGGATAATAATTTTGTTGTCCGATGCTGTGTACGGCGTATGCCGTGGCACGCGCGCACAAAGAACAGCAAAACGTTCGCGCAAAAAATTATCGGCACGCAATCGTTGTAAAACATCAATAAAATGTATAAAAGCAAAAAAAGGAAAAATGAGCCATAAGACCTTACACATCAAAAATGTTGCCAACGCATTAGCAAAAGGCTACCACCTAACAGACAGTAGGATTATTCTCATTTTTATACATTAATGCTTATAGAATAAGACAAGGTCATACAATATAGGCAAGTACGCGGAAAGATAATTTTACCCCGAGAAACCCCAAGAAAAAAGAAACTATTTTTAAAAAATTAATGAAATTTCGGATTTTCTCAAGATCTAAGAGATTTTTGGAAATATTTCTTCAGTGAGTAAGAAAAAAAAGTAATTTAAAACTAAAAACTTTGGGGTTTATCGACGATTTTTAAAGGTACACGTACATCAGATGAAATATCGTATTTTTTTTTAATTTTTGGACTGTATCTTATTTAATCATTTATATAATTTTGAAATTTGATAATGTCTTAAGATAATTGCCATTTATGGATGAAAATTAGAGTAATCAGGAAGCTAGCAATTTTCCAATGTATTGTCAGCAGTTTTCTGATCGCCAATTTGACCCAGAAAATCAAAAGTGAAGTAAAGTGGGGTAGAGCCCTATGGGCAGTTTATCGTGGAACGATATTGATCGTTACGCTAACTTTAGCTTGAATCAGTCGACTGCTTACGACGCTATTGACAGCACACGTAAACAAAGGTAAGCCTAGCACCAATTTCAATTATCATCAAACAGAGTAGTATATCATCTCGATATTCTGAGATTTTCTCTTCTTTTTTGTTTGTCGTACAGACAATGTCGCACCCAGGGAAAATCCTTGCGTTGCTCCTGGTGGTGAGCCTCGGTGCTGAAGCATCGGCCAGTAGCTCGGAACCGATATTATTCTTTGGGCGTCAGTCCTACAAAGACTTGAGTTGGGTGGATGTCAAATGCACGGAACATCTGCCTGACCAAAACCGTACCCGGTGTGTGGTGAATCTCGTTCTCGAAAAGGAACCACGCGACGTGTTGACCAATGCTTGCCACGTCAGACTGAGAACGGGGCGCTACCCCCTCCAGCCCGACTCCATGCAGGTGGTTCGCTTTGGCGACTACAGGGCCATTCTGAGCTGGCAGGTGCAGCTTGAGCACAGCAATAAGACCAGCTGGCGACTCGGCGTCATGGACTTGAAGCGCTGCAGGTTTCACGAGAGCCCGATGGATCACGGCTGGAAATTACAACCCGTGAGCTTTGTCGTGCACGAGAATGAATTTACCGTCGTAGTCTTCAGTGAATCTCCAGATAGTCCGTGCGCCGTGCCAGACTCGGGTCGCAACGTGCCGAGGTGTAAGATCCGTTTCGACTATGAAGGCGATCGTATCGGCAATGCCGTGGTTTGGTTCGTCCAGCCCCAACGGGACGACAAAATGATAGTGGAACCGTTGGGGAATTCGATGGCTGGATACCTACTCATTGAGACTTCCAATCCAAAGAACTCGACTTCAGTCGTCGCTCGCGCTTCCATTATCAAAAATGACGGTAAACTGCTGACACTTGGTAGCTACGAGTTGGTGAGCAGCACATCAGGCAATCCTTACGATAACATAGCTTACTCGAAGGTCAACGGCATCATCGGCATCTGCGTCGAGACCAAAGGTGATCAGCTCATTTGCAGCCAGTTCGATCGGGAAGGCAATAAGACGCTCGAGAAGTCTATCCCGGTGAAGCGAAAGAACAAATACTTTATGATGAATCTGCCGCGTCCCGGTGGGATGATGTTGCTCAGTTACATTTGCACAGACCCGGACAACTTGTGCAATCTCGTGGACTCGATTACGATCTCCATATCAAAAATCGAAAGCAACGGAGACATCGTGCCGGATGTGTTTGAAAGGAAAGAATTGTACACGTGCAACAAAAAGTTGTATCGGGGTGACGTACAACTCTTTTCTGTGGGCCCGGATCACTACTGCTACACCCAAGCCTGTATCGGTTACCCGAAGGACGCCAGCATGAGGAGTCCCATGATTGACTCAATATGCTTTTTGGCACGATCGAAGGAGATCACCGATTCGAATACTAGAGGGATCGCATACTTCGATCATCACAGCTACTACAAGAACACGACTCACCTGACGGTGTACTGCGGCCACTTGGCCCATCGCGACGACGGCAAACAATTGTGCGAGGTGAGTCGCTACATCGATCAGCGCCTTCAGAAAACGTGCGAAGTCTGGCTGCAGTCGGACCAGCAACCGATCAAGCCTGAGCATATGCAGGCGCTGCTTTTCAACGACGACAAGGCCATTCTGAGCTGGCAGGCATACGCCAACGAACTCCACGGAGCGTGGCGATTGCTGGTCGTTCACTTCGAGGACTGCTCCTGGTATCAGCCCGAAACGAAGTCCTGGCCTTACGTGCCCACGAACATCGTGGTGTACAAAAATTATTTCGCTGCGGTGGTCACGAGCACGACGGAGGATTCGTGCAAGATGTCAGGCTCGGGCTACAACGTGAAGAGGTGCATGATGTTATTCGACGACAAAGGCCAAAATACCGCTGGGCCCCTCAATTGGTTCTTACAGTCCGAACGGGACGACGACATGACGCTGGTGCCGTTGGAGTACGAGAGTTCAGTGAACGGCCATCTGCTCATCGAGACGTCCAAAAAACCCAATTGGCTATTCGCTCGTGTCGCCATTGTGAAAAATGACGGCCAACTGGTGACGCTTCGCAGCTACCAGCACGTGAGCGATAAGTCAGGCGATCTACACGATGCGATAGCCTACTCGACGGACAACGGCTTCATCGGCGTCTGCGTTGAGATCCGAGAAAATGGCCAAGAGAAAATCATTTGCAACCAGTTCGATCGGGACGGCAAGCAGACGCTCGAGAAGATATTCAACTTGGGGCGAAAACAAGGGTTCGCCGTGATAAATCTGGCCAAGCCTGGCACTATGCTGCTCCTTCATTACGTGTGTACCGATCCTCAGAGCCGGTGCGAGAATCGAAACTCGTCGGTGGTCGTCGTATCGAGGATCGAAAACGACAAAGACACCCCCCAGCCTGTGTTCAACAGTTTTTCAGAATACCAGTGCGATAGGCGGTTCAATATAGCTTCAGCTCAGCTATTTGTGAAGGACTCGGGCCAGTACTGCTTCACGCAAGTCTGTTATAGGGACCCGAAGGATCAGGACAACTTCTACAGACCCGTGATTTACCCGACTTGCTTACCCGAAAAGGCGCTCGAAGCTACCGCCGACCAGAAGATGTTGAGGTTCATATTATGATGATGACGATTTTGTTTGTACACGCAGAGTGTACTTGGACACATTTTGGTCGATTAATTTTGTTTTTGTTCCATTTGATACAATTTTACTCTTGTTATAAATAGCTACCAGACGTTTTAAATTATAATGGGTACATACATTTGACATGACTTCAATCGAAATAAATAAATAGCTTTTTGAAATTAAAACGATCGGCCTCGTTGTTATATCAAAACCAGTGCTTTCATGTTAGTTAAATTTATGAAAATATGTTCACTTTAAAATGCCCAAATATTTCTAATTTTCTTCACTCTATAATGTGAAGATTGTGTGTCTCTTTGAATTTTTCCAAAATTAAAAAAGCACCTTTTGTTTTCGGAATGTAACTTAAAGAATTTTCCTACATTCTTGAATGAAAAAATTCACTTTTTAGCTTAAAAAACGTGAAATGCAAGAGATAAAAAAAAGGATAAAACTGACGTATACATGCGAACATGCTAGATAGTTTTCGCCCGTGCCGATACTCATCATAATTTTTCGCGCAATAATTTGCATTGTGTTGCGTATTCAAACCAACGTTACATTCGCGTTACTATACTTTTGGAATTCCCCACATTTATAATGCCACACTGCAGTCGCACGTATAAATGTACACAACTACGATTCGACTGCATTGAAAACAATCGATTGATTCGAGCTCGCGCATCGTAAATAATCGCTGAAAATTCGTCTTGTACGTAGCACTAGCAGCAGCGAGCAACTCTGCTGAAAATTTCAATTTATGTAAATGCATCGTCGCTCGCGCGCGCACATATTATAATAACTCTCTCAAAAGCGCACAGTGGAGTATAACAATAATGATGATGCGCGATGGCACGATAAAAGCCTGCCGTGCGCGAGGTACATAAAATTTGATTGATTGAAATTTTATGTACCTCTCGCGAGCTCAATATGTACGATGCACGTGTATTATATAGCAGATATACGAGGACTGCCAGTTGTCATGTGTGTGTTATATTATGAAGCTGTATTATCATGACAATGGCGCATTCGTTATAATAACGTGTACGAATCAATTTATTTTAAGAATATCGCGTGATATTTATGCATATTATTATATGTACTGTGCAGCGCGCGAATCGTCGTCACGCAAATTCACGAGATTGTTGTCACAAAAATCTGCTGGATGATCTCAACAATCGAGTTTAGATCCTTACGTATTAGAGCTTTCGCATTCACGTGTTGTGCGTATAGTGAATAATTCGGTGACAAGTTTTTCATCGAATTCCGAGATTCCACAGACTTGTTTCCTTTGTTTTTTGCCACAAAATCTGAATAATTTCAATCAAATCTAATAGTCGCGCCGGCGCAGCTTCATCAATTTATCAAAAGATATCGATACATCCGGCTCGTGGATATATTATTGCTCTAGAGTGCTTATAACGATCTCGAGCCGATCTTGTTCTCTCTCGACACCAAAAACAGCATAAGTGTACAAGGCGTATCGACCAATTGGCAAAATATCGAAAGCACTTGCCGAATCCTAGTTGCAAAACGCAAACAAAAGGAAATAAAAACTTGCGCAAAGACCGAAAAAAGCTCGTGAGTATCCGCCGACGCATTATTAGCCGACCTTAAGCCAAAAATACCGATATATATCTTGAAAAAAGGCGCGTGTTTTGCTCGTATAAAACACAATATATTTTATATAAATTGTATAAATCGTATATAAACGTGAGTGTGTGTGTGTGTGGTATGTGTGCACGTACTTATGTGAAAGAGTGAGGGGGATATTATGAGACTGGCAACGATTACTGTCGACAACGACGGCGACGGGCGACCTTCCTTTTGCCTCGGCAGTGGTGTAGTAGTAGTATGTGTGTATGGAAGTAAGCGGCCGATCTCTTGGTTTCTTGGTTTCGAGCGCATTTTTCGATATCGAAGCGGAGATAAGCGCGCGAGCCAATGTGGACCAGCGCAGAGCGACGGTAGAACAAAAATCCATTGGGAGTGGCCGCCGCGCTCTTGCGGCTACTTTTCGCGTACAGCAACTTGACTATTTTTCCTTGGCGATATACACATAAGCCGCGTGTTTATGTGTGTTGAGTGTATGGCTTTTTATTCCACGCGTATTTTGTATCAAGTGCTCGTGGATAATAAAAATTTGTCGATCTCGAATCTCGATGCAACTTCTATACATAGCTGGGCACGCGGAATGAGTTAAGCACTACTCGAATTGCCCGATTATAAAATGAGCTTTTCGAATTCAATTACAACAAAGGACGATTAGTGCAGCGTACAGCGCACATGTAGGCACACACACACATACACACATGTACAATAACGTTTTCTTCTAATTACATAATGTTAACGATGCACCAATAACAGTCGAATTTTTCTCAATTGCAATTACCCGCGCGCGATTCTCCCCTCGCGCCCGCGGGTGCTATATACGCCACATACATTATATTGCTCGCGCGTTTACGGTTTTTTACCGTTAAAAATATTTTCTTCGCCGCACGCGTAGAATTTTAATTGCCTAAAATTATACGGTGGCGTGCAGACTTCTAATACGCGAGGCTTTGGCGCTAGAGCTATAGGCTTTTCTACGACTGCACAACACTGCTGCACAGTGCACACCGTATTTATATACCGAAATAATAGTTTTGGCAACAAAAGAAATTTTTGCCAACGTCCACATACGTGTATGTAGGTAGCATACAGGTGCCGCTTTGGTTCAGTAAGTACGTCGAATCTCGACATTTTTTCCGGGGTATAAGTAGCTAGAAAAATTTTTCGTTCAAAAACGAGTTTGTTCCAATTGCAGTGTTTCCTATATACAACGGCGCAGCGGAAAATTTTATTCTGAATTTAACGAACCCATATAGACATACATATGAGAAACGAGCGAGCTCTGGCTTTTTGCGTAAGCGCACGCTACTCTTTTTTTTTCTATGATCCAACCTAAATGAAGTGAATATAATAGGCGTTTCTCCTCATGAAGACGCTGTTTAATTGCAGTATTGTCTTAGCGCGATTTTTTTCTCTATTTTTCCGTGTAGCAGCAGCAGCACCGGGCCTTTGCTCAAAATCACACATCGTTGCGCAATTCGTTGCATTAAACCATTTATTAAGTTAACGTACTTCGAACAAAAATAACAATGTCGCTCCGAAATCGGTGATTAAGTCTTTTTTTTTTTACTAGACGATTTCAATACGACTATTATAATACGTACACGCATGGGTGTAATATGATTTACGAGCGCAAACTTTTGGGCAGTTATTTCAAAACCGAAAAAGATTTTTTTTAGCTACGTGTGAAAGACTAAAAACAACACGACAACAATCGATATTATATATATTATATATTTTTTGTGACCTAAATTCAGGTGTGTATAGGCCACACTCGCGCATACTCCAAAACGCGATCGTACCAGACTATAAAAATGAGCCATAGCCGAAACACCCCGTGCGCCAGCGCAAAGTAGATAATCGATCGAGGATTGCACACATAATACACAGCCTATATATGGGTTATATTTTATTTTCAATTTCCAAACAGCTCGAGCTTCCATCATTTCTCGGTGTGCGCATGCATATTGCGCGGCTGACGCGTGCTCTTTCATATCGACACACATACACATGCAGATATATAAACAGCAGCGGAGTCGCTCATAGTCCGCGCGTTATATATACGGCATAAACGCGCGGCGGCGTTCGCGAAAAGGGAAAGTCGATCGTTGCTGCTGCTGCTGCTGCGCTCGAAGCGAGATCGGAAAAAAACGGTGGCCTCCATATCGCCGGGCCTCTCTCGACTCTCTTTTTCTCTATCTCTCTCTCCGTCTAACGTATCTCTCTGCCGTGTGTATGTATGCACGATGCTCTGAAATCCTGTAATCACGAATACACGCTGCATATATGGTAGTTAAATTTTTCGACAATTTTCCCGCTGGAACTATCGTATTATGTACCGCGAGAGTTAATGTATAATCAACGGATTAGAACAATGAGGAGCTGTGTGTGGAGCCGCGCGGGCGGCCGGGCGTGAGCTGAATTGACAAATCGATCGACGTGTGGGATTGCGATTGCTCATTGTGACTGCCATTGATCCTATGTATAGTCCTGTATATTTAGAGGGAGGATCTTCCATATAGCTTTTAGCTGCGCATGGAAACATAAATTTTTGAGGCCCAGTGCGGAATTATGGTATATGCATGGGCGTTAGAAAGTGACGAGGACCGACGGACGGGGGCATCGTTTAACGTTTGTCAAAGGGTCTCTCGTCGGGAAACAAATAATTTCACCGCGTGTCTCTTCTTGCCTCTTCAATTTCACGTATTTATATTCATAAACGAAAAAGTACACTCGTACGTACGTACTCCACGGGTCGCATATCCGCATACACACGGACGTATTCCGCAGCGGCGGCGCTGGGCTTTTCAGTATTCGAGTGTATGAGCTGCGCATACAGACTCGAGTTATATTTGCATTTATATATATACACACACACTCGATATGTGTACGCTTATACTTGCTGCTCGCTGGCCAGTACACATAAAGCTGCCAAAGAGCTTCTGTCGCGCGTCGTTTTTTGACACAGATTTCCATATAGCGACAGTCGCACATGCAGCAGCATAACAAACAAAAAGGCCTATTGCCGATAGTCATTTACATTTGTTTACATTAGTCGCTACACGCATACAGCAGCTGCAGCGGCAGCTCGTACATAATATGAGCGAGGCAAGAAAGTCATCATGATTGTGTGTGTGTGTGTGTGTGTGTGTGTGCTACGTGTGCGCCGCGCGCTGCACCTGACTTTCTAAATAACGATTTTCCTTGCGTGCCCCGTCCGCGTACCGATCTTATACGGTTGCACTTGCGCACATCATTTCTCTCGGTAAACATTGACTTCCTCGCGGACGCCGCGCAGCAGCTCGTTTAATTGTTATATCATGTGTGTATATCGCGTATGTGTGCTCGTAGGAGGCAGGCGCACGATGATGATGAGCCCACCCGGCCGAAGATGCCTCGTCTCATCCGTTCCAGTGCACCGATACGCGGGCTTACTATATTATACACACCGCGGCTTTCGCCGCGTTACCGAGACGCATCGCTGCGTGTAAGATACTTCTCTTCTCGAGCCGATTCCGTGTTCAGCTGCACGTGTGAATATAGTAAAATTATAGATCCGATTCGTGGATGGAAGCTGCGATCGCGTCGATATCGTGGCTCATTCACACAGTGCTGATAACTACTTTAAATTTAATGCAGATTTAGTGAACCAAAAATACTTAAATTCGTTCGTGAATTGTGATTGAATATTAATGTTTTAATACAGATTTTTTTGCACTGATTGTTCAAAATATTTATGAAAATTACTGTACAATATAATTAAAGCCAAACTCCACCGTGAGATGGCGCGTGACTTTCTTTGAAATACTGCAAGTGCCAAAGTCAATAAGTGAATACTTAAGTCGAGTCATGAACAATCGGTACAGAGATCAATGCAGTAGCTTACTGATGTTTTGGACCCTTATGAGACATTCACACTATCTTTATTAAAAAACATACAAGTCAACTTCTTGCTTACAATATTCTTACATACTACGGTTTCTCCATCTTAGATTGAGTTTGTTAATTAATATGGTTATTTGATTATGTAATTTTTTTATTACTAGGACCCAAGGTTATAAACCCATGATTATTAGAATAATCATTAAACAGTTAACAGTTATCGTATGGTTTCCACCTAAGCTTGTGGGCCCAAGTGTCTTAAACGGCATTCACGATACAGATGTACAATAAGAGATCCGGCACACGCTTGCACAAAGTTGCCGACAATACGAAGCTCAAGCGCCATGAGTATGAGGAAAGAAGGAAGGAAAAAAAAGAGAAGCCGCGCTTACGAGTGCGAACCGAGTACGCGCGCACTCATATTATACCAAAGGTATTGTACGCAGCGCACGGCCCGTTGATGAGTCGTCGTCACGCGTTCTTGCGAAGAAAGTCTCCGTGCCGTGCAATTCACATTTTGGCCTCTCGTTCGCGATATCACAGCATTTATGAGCACATGGATGCACGTATCATCTAGACGACTTATGAGCATTTTGTTTCTGTATTGAGTTTTTTTCTTTCGACTATAATTTATTCCCGTGTGTCTAGCGTATGCTGGGATTCGCCTAAACACTGTTGACAAAAAACATAAATTTAATGCAGATAAATGAGATATATTGAAATTAAAGTAACTAATACTGAAATGTATTCAAGGTTCCTGTATAGAAAACCAGCTGACTTATTGTTTTGCGTAAACTGCACAAAGATGAAATAAAATTCAATCGTATACATTATTTTTGATGCAAAAATGAACAAAAAAATATTCAATTTTACACTCGAATTTAAACGTTTTGATTGAAAATTGATGTGTTAATATTGATTTATATTTTGCGTAAATTGCTCGAAAAATCTATGAAAGTTCAACCTCCGCCACTAGATGGCGAGTACCTTTATCTGTAAGTCTGCAAGTGGCAAAATGAAAATGATAGTATAAGTAGAGCTCGGTTAAAAAAAAGAAGGGATTGATTCAGTTTCTCTATTGTTTATGAATTAAGGAGTTTAAAGGTAATGCAATTTTAAATATGACATCTGCATTTGGATTGCGAATTTCGACGCTCATCTCTTCTTGGATTATTCAAATTTACGGCAATTTCTTTCGCTTTATCAATGTGTTGCAACAATCGAATTGCTCATATCTCAACAAAAACAAAAAAAGCAAGCAGCTTTCCGTTGTTATTCATAAGCATAAGGTTTCCTTTCCGTTACGATGACTGTTCGATATCCTGAGATGCAGCAATCGCGATTCCATCTACGCGAGCAATGCACCTTAAGAATTTTTCCGGATTATTGCGATATATTATAATATACATAATATCGAGTCGAGGCGCGAGTCACGCGTAGTAAATGTACGTCATGATGAATCGATTCCACGCGGTATATAATACCTTTCTGCCACGAGCTAAAAAAGGAGCCCAAGTAACAAAATATTACGACTACATAATCGACAGCAAAGACAATACATCATGGGTGCACACGTATATATACCCGTGTACACGCGTGCGCTGCACGTATACATACCTTCATTACCTTCATTTGGGCTTACGTAACGAAAAAAAAAACGGCCCTAATTAGCATAATATAAAGTCGTAAACAAACGATAAAGCTCGATATATAAAATCGTTAGAATAGACTTTCGCAAGCTGATCGTTAGGATTTTAAAGAACGCAACAATTCGTAGCTACATGCGCATACACGTGGACGTGCACCAGCAAATGTAGCTGCCGTAGCCCGCGAGCGCTTATAACACTACACTCTGGAGTGTGTGTGTGTGCATATTTACGGAGAAATCGACGCATCTATCTACACGCACGCAGACACGAGAACACTCGAATATACAAGCGGAGATTTCGCACGCGCTAATTGGAACATTATCGCGATCTTCAAGATGAGCTGTCGATTTCTCGTATGTGTGTGTGTGTGTGTGTGTGTGTGTGTGTGTGCGTTTTTGCATGTATGCAGTGTATGAGTGCGTATACGTGCATCTTTGCGTCATGTTGCCATACAGTATACAGATTTGTGTAATGTTATAATAATAATATAGAGGAGCCACCTCCGTTGGCACAGATCGCGATCATCGCTTTTTAATGGATCGCGCGTACTCGCATTGTTATAAAAGCTCTTCCACTTAATTCCATTAATATGTCGCACGCGGCATTTTTGCGTAACCGGCAGTTTGACAGAGAGATAAGAGAGACAAGAAGTTCAGATCCCACATAATGGGTCCACGCGAGCTCCGATCAATTAAGTGATAAAACATATCATAAGTGATTTTCAATATTGATCGGAAATTATAAATGAATAGCGCTTCTTTTGATGTGTTTCCGACGTATAGATAACACCGATTGATTTACCGTCGGACGTCTGATTCGAGCAAAAAAATAAAATAACAGCGGTTTTGAATAAGTCAAGTGCACGACTCGAGCGATCGGCACGAATGACCGCGAAGATGTACAGTTTTAGCGCACACTGCATGAATGTATAAACCTTAAAAATGCTTGTATGAACCTGCTCTTTGGCGATTTTTATCAACCTTTATACAGCTTAGCGAAGAATTAATAAAAAAGAAACAGTAGAAGAAGGAAAAAAAAGTTGCCATGGAATTGAATTATTCATTGACGTTAGAAAACATCTCGGCTTTCGTGTACACTCCGAGTGCCAATTGCGCAAACTGGCATTTGTTAAGCTGCACTCGTGCTGTCCCGAACAATATATATGTAGCGCACAGACGTATATATTTTATATTTACAATAATACAAGATCAATTTTCTTTCTAGCCTGGTATATTGAATGGAGATGTTTGTACCGAGCTCGTGCTCGGCTGTACACAGAAGACATCGTGTTGTCGCGACTACGATCGCGACTTTTTATTATAAAAAAAAAGTAGGACGAGTCAATCGACGTAAATTGAGACGTTTCCGCTTTGCGTCCTTCGCGATGCATCGAGGTACGTATATCGCAGAAATGCCGCGCAACAATTAATCCCGTTTTCACGTCCCGCGAGCGTTTGCATTATATACAGTATATACCGTGCGGATCGAAAATGAAAAATGAAAGTAATTAAATCGTACCGTGACGATCGAGGCCTGCGATATGCAGCTGTACGACGATGAGCACCGCAAAATACGTATATACATAAAATATCGAATACCTCAGCTCGAGAAAAATAAGATCGTATTACAATGCAGATGAAGGGATCTGGTGAATCATGTGCCGCGGTGTGTATATGTGCCGGATGAACATGCAGCGACGACGAGAAGACGACAACGAGGAGGAGAGTATGAGAAACCTCGCGTGTCGCTTAGTCTCAACATCCCCTCGTGCTTGCGCGTGTATATACGTCCTTCTTCTTCCGGACTCTTCTTCGCCGCGTACACAATATATATACCGCACATATAGCTCTATATGACGGTCCCAGACGCATTAGTCAAGCCGTTATATACGCGGCCGTGCATACCACGAGAGGCGACGCATTTTTACCTATGAACATTTGAATCGCGTATACAGGGACACGTCGTCGTCGCCGTCGCGATGCCCGCTGTGTGTGACAAGATGTTACATTGCCAGTAAATGCGCGAATTTTTATGCCGGCTCGCTCGAGGTATATAATATTGTCGCACGGAGAAAATCTCGAAGCTCGACATTGTGTTTTCCGCGTGGTATTATAAGCACACAAGTACTGTTAGATTCGTGCCACCAGCTCCGTATGTTTTCCGGGTGTGTGCCCGTGTAGTCTGCCTCTGCGTCTACCGATCCTTTTCAGAGAGCTGAAGGCGGTCGTTTTACTGAAAATCTGATTGATTAAACGAACGTATGATTCAATTTTGAGACGGTCTTTGCATTTTACTGTGAGAGCATTTCGTCCTATGATACGATAAGACGTGAAATTCGACAAAAAACGAAGATAATTTAGAGTAAACATTTGCATATGACTCCGCAACTTTTCGCCTGTTTCATCGATCAATCGATCACCATAGCACTTTCAAAGTAATTTGCAAGGATCAACAAGTATCATAACGAAGAGCTCAGTTTTTTTAGCACTATCTCCTTGTCAAGCAACATTGTCCTTTCTTCTGCTGGCATTTTCAACAATAACGTTACCTTTGATAAGACAAAATATACAGATATTTCATTTTCAATAAATTTCGACAAAAACATATAGAATTTTAGCACCCAACTTTGACCCGTGAATCTAAAAATTTTACAAAATTTTTCAATGTAGGCATTTTTCAATATAGGCCTAGTAGTCTCAAAGAATACAGTCTTTACAATACTTGAAAGAAAGTGGCGCACGCACTGCTAGTACGGCTAGGCAATGCACAAGGCCTGCGTAACTTCACGCCACGCGCTACTTTCATTGAACTGACGTAACTTGAACTATTGAAGTGACGTTACGTACAATATAAATATTTTTGAAATTGAAACATTTTGCGATATTGTTTTAAGCTTATCGATAACGAAATTACTTTCAGCATAAGTACTTGATTAAAATGATCGGTCATTACGCTATAAATAAAGTTCATTCGTTAAATTTTAAATTGGTCACAATGAACGATCGTTGTATAATTTGAAGTTCTTAATTAGTTTTTTAAATTAATTTTTTTATAGAATTTAATAATTAAAAACTGTGAATATTCGAATGAACTGGTTTGCAACAATGATCTATAATCGATTGAAAATCGATCGCTTTGATAGAGTTGAAATTCATGTTGCCAACGATAAAAGCGTCTCTATTAGTTATAATTTTTTTATTTCTTAAGAAAAAGATTTTTTGGATTAGCTTCTCAAAAGAAATCCTATGATAGACTCTAAAACAAGTTTTGGAAGCTGGTGTTGCAGGATAATTTTATTAACATATTTGCAATATTTGCACTGGTTCATTATGTACATGCATCTCATTTCCACGATAAGAGATATTAGATTAAGATTTTTGACACCATTGTAATTTTAAATTTTCAAGCTAATCGGACTCGCTGCGATATCATGAAGATTAAAACGAGAAATTCTATTTTTTTTCTTACAATCAGTGAGAAATCGATTCGCGAATATAATGTATAGAGCTTCAATAGTGATTCTTTTTTTTATGCACGGGGGCCCGTGTATACACCTGGTCGTTTCGCAAAGTTTTTAGTCGTTTCTCCCGTTTTGCTCGCTGCACAATACACATCTATATTTCGCTCTTATGCCTCGGATCGGTGTTAATACGTATTTTTAAATCATGATGTTCAACCTCGAAAATTTTGCGTGACTATAAAAAGAGCTACGTCGTCCCATAAATTCCTTAACGCTTATAAAAACCCGCGCTTACTTTTCGTCAAACATATCTCTACGTCATAGACCCGCGACGCCGCTCTTAGGTAGGCGAGTAAAAATTGTCTTTCATTTTCGTAGTAAAAAAAAACTTTTTTCCTCACACCGGGAAAACCAATTCCAAACCGGTCCTCGCGTAATGGCAAAAAATTGCAATACGATATTTTACGCGTCGATTTCATATGTATAATCGCCCAAAATATGTAAAAAATTGAACTCATTGTGCCGCTAAAGAGACCAGCAGCCATAAAATATATCGTACAGACTTGTGCTCGTGTCGAAGCGTACGTACGTACACCCTTTAAACTGGTTCTTTATCTCAATGTTCACACGTTATATATATGTGTAGCAGGAATCCACGGAGCCCGAGTTGCATAAGGGCCGCTTCTACGTATATATATATAGCTAATCTACAAATTGGGCGTGATTGAGCAGTGAAAATTCTAAGCTAGAGCACACACACACGTACACAAGTACACGTAAGCCAGAGGATAAAGTGTACAGAGACTACAGGCTGTTTTGACGCAAAATAACATGGAAAATCGCTCGGTCATGACACCTCGTTTATATGTGGGAATAGTTATCCCAAAAGAGAGAAAGAGAGAGAGAGAGAGACGAATGGCCCCCTTTTACCGATTATCGAATCTTCTCACGGCCCATTGTTTTTCGCGCGCGCCGAGACTCTCTCGTTGTGTGTATGTGTATACCGGTACATATAACACGTGCTAATTATTCCGCCGAATTTTTCGCGCGAATCCAGTGCCGATCTTTCGCACCGATGCTGGAAAGAGGAATTGGAAAAAAAATTACAGATCAGATGCAGCAGCATGCGATTATATGCAACGATGTTTTATTTATTTATCTATAGCTTAAACCCCATCATTGCTGTACACAATATAGATCAATATAGTGCAATGATGGAAATGCATACATTATTGAAAGTAGAATTGCAGGGCATATAGGTATGCTGGAGGTATATAAATAATCAAAGTTAAACGTATGGGTCGTGGCGCGCTTTATTTTGCCAGATCTATGATACGTATTGTGCGCGCGTCGCTCGGCGTGCATTAATATACATAAAGACAGAAATTACACGTTATTTACCTGTATAATACCTCGATATATAACATAATGACGTCGATCATAGTCGAGCAGTGGTAAATCTGCTGCTGCTGCCATGAGGTCACTCGCATTCAACGATTTAATAGCTGTCTTGGGAGCAATAATAATAACGAGCGATCGGCCGTTTAGCATACCGATCGGTATTAAAAATTTATAAACAAAACAAAAGCTTAATGCTTCTGGCGTCTCTTATTTATAAAAATACGTCAGTGACCTTTTTATATTCACTCACTTACGAGAGTTATCGTCGAAATGATATCTTTTATCCATTAATTCATTATCGACCGGAATTCGAAATACGGGTAACGAGTGATGAAGCATACTTAAAATTGAGATGATCCATTATGTCCGCGCAGATTTAAATCGTCGTACGTGCCAAAAGTTGCGTGCACACCACCGAGCGTGCGACATCCGAACAGGAGCACGCCACGCTCTGTATAATACCTTTATCATCGTAATTTTTTTTTATTTATTACGTGTATATGACGCGTATGTGTATCTATCTCGCGTATACATCTCGTGTATAATAGACATAATATAATACGTGTATGCGCGAGATATGTATAAGGAAAAGAGCGACACGTAACGCCCATATTATAACTGCGAGTGTGAGAGGGAAAGAGAGTATAAGTACAAGGAAAAAATTAGCTCCAACTTTTCTCTCTTTTTCATTGTATATGTGGCGCTCGTTGTGTTCTGCATTGTACACGTTATACACACACACACACACACACACACACACACACACACACACACACACACGTGCTGCACATACACATACACAAAGTCATAATCTCAGTCACTGTGGGAGCCGAGTCGTGTGCTTGCGAAAGGTTCTCTCTCTCTCTCTCTTTTTCTTTCTTTTAGAACAGCACAAGGCCGGGAAGTGGGTTAGCAATTTGTACACCGTAGAAGCAGCAGCAGCGGCAGCAGTAGTGGCGTTGGCAGGAGCAGAAACTCCGTATTGATATAGGTACTAGGCTTACTACACACTGCACTTTGATGTGCATTCATACACATCGAAATGCAGTTTTTCGTCTATACGTAGCTGATTGGTATCGTCGCTTGTGTATATATGTATAGAAGAGCGGCGCGGCGCAACCACAACAGCAGCAGCAGCAGCAGCAGCAGCATTGGGGAAGCGAATGATGTTTGTGTTACATGTATCGAGATTGCTCGCGCTCTGTCTATACATAAATATTCTATATATACGTATGAAATGCACGAGGCGCACAGGTATATAAAATACAATGGATATATATTCGAAAGACTGTGTGCAGTGCGGTGCATGTACCACCTGAGACTGTCTTCGGTGCCGAAAATTTCATTTGTTATATTGTAATATATAACTATACGAGAGAGAGAGAGCGAATCTTGAGATTAGATACAGAGAGTAAAAGCTGTGCGCACCAGGCCACACGGCTTACCTACTTTGTTCTTTCGTGAGAGAGAGAGAAAACGTTTTATTTTGGCCTCCATACCGAAACTGCATCTCTTTCTCTGCGTGTTTTTATAGACTGCACGAGGCATGTGCACAGGGCGTCGGCCACCCACCGCCCCGAATTTATATACCATGTACGTATAGACGTGTACGTGGGCACGAGAAATTTCGGATTCGATCACGATTGCACGTGTACTTTGTAAACAACCGATTCGAATTATCGCTGCGAAAATTGTGCACTTACCTTCTACACGTATATACGAATTTGACCGATAAGCTATCGTGGCAATTGAGCCTCGAATCGTTGACTTTGAGACTTGCATAATGTCGGCTGTTGTTAGAATTTAACTATAAACTGTGATTCGCGTTCAGGTGGTCGTATATAACAGTAACGAGGTTGATGCTTAGAATTATAAAAAAAACTGTCGCGGAAGGAAGTCGAGTGTATAATTAACAATGATCATATAATAGACAAGTCCTCTTCTAAAACATAAGCACGAAGCTATTAGTTACCGAAGGGACATTGAAAAGTCACCGCCGAAGAGTCACTCGGTGCGTCGTAAAGTTCAAGCCTCGAAACTAATACAGTACATGCTCGTTTGAATATCGCCGAGTAATTATCACCGCGTGAACGAGACTCATTGCGCGCCTGACTAATGAAACGTATCGTATCATAATGCAATGTGTCACTGCGCGTCGTACGCGCATATATCATAATGGCCAACGCCGCAAAACGCATTACAAGCGATATATATTACTCGCTGGCGCGTATAACTTTTGTCCACTCGAAGCGTGATTATACGCGCGCGCGTCGGCCGGTTCTAAATTTCAATCGCCTAGATAAAATACACCGCACCTATAAAAGTCGCTCTGAGCGCTGCTAAAACCGCACGTGTTTTTTGACCCGAACCTTTACGAGTCAAGAGAAAGAGACAATATTCGACTTGAGCGTGTAATTTCTTACGCAAGCTCGTATTGAGGTAAGCGTATTTTTGTGTGATAACTGATGGAACAAAAACATATTCCCAAGAATCGGCTTTGACTTGTCAAAAAATCGAATTATTATTGTCATTAGTACACAGAATTATTTTTTTACCGCAAGTCAAAGCGGGTACTTGTCGTTATCTCCTCTTAATACATGTTTAATATCAATTAAAATCAGCTGTTCAATAATCTTGATGAGCTCTATGATGACGTAAATTAGATCTAAAAAGACTGCAAGTCGGATTTAAAGCCATATACCCCTGGTAGAAATGTTTAACATTAATTTTTAACTAAATAATTAAATTAACCAAAAATTAAGCTTCGTAACCAAAAAATGACAATTTAAAATATTTATAATTATATTATATCAATGATCGAGTACGATAGTACCTCTTCAGGCCTCTATCACGAGATGTCGTGAACATTAATCTGTAAAATTGAAAGTGGCAAAATTAAAATAATTTTATATAAGTGAAAGCACGATTTTGCGAGTTAATAGCTTTTTTTTTTTTTTTTTTTGGCCAGACGGTATCAGCAATTTGAATCTTTAATTAATAAAATATGACAGAACGACTTTAAATGATACTCAAATCTAGCCATGAAATAGTTCATTTAGAGATTAGAGGGTTGTAAAAAAAGTTCAATACCCCCGCCAGGGTAAAAATATCCCAATATTTTCAATTTAGATTTGAATTATGCAAATTGTGTTTCCACTAACGATTTGTAAGGTTAAAAGTTTATTTCACAGCTAGCTCTCATACTTTTTCTGTTTTTCTCCTGCCCTGGAAAGTTGGCTCTTAAGAAACTCAAGATATCCTCAATTTTTCATAAGATCTTATCGAATATTTTTTCTCGCATCAATAAATGAATATTCAGTTCTAGCATAATAACGACACCTTTGACATACATGCATCTGTTGTAACGAAAATATGTCTTGATGGAATAAAAAATATTAAAAGAATAAATTTTTACCTTATTGATACAGCTAGCTGGTCACCGAAGAAAAGATCCCATTGAGAGTACACTTCATACGTTGTAATGTTTATTTTGATACCATGTACATTTCGATAATAATTCAAATAGAAAAGTCAGGGCCGCTATTCCGCAACCGCTGTACAAAACCACCACTGTGAAACTCACTTCACCACCCCTGTTGCCCTTGTTCTCTTTGTGATAATGCGTGTGCAACGATCTTAAAGGCTCCACATAATGCTGTATAATTCCAGCGTCGTGCATACGTCTTAAAATACAATTGAATTTTGGTAATAACGGAAAATCGGGTGAAAAGTTGTAACCATTGTATTGTAACGAGGTCAAAGCCTTGGATATGTGAATGAGCTTGTTTTCTCGAACGCCAAAAATATTAAGTTGTTGTGGACTTGCGATGCATACGACTCGCTCATTCTTTAAAAGTTTATCTACACACGAGGTTATGTTTTTGTACAAACGAATCTGTTTTCCAAGCTCCTTTTGGTAACGTCTCGCCTGGGCGGGAAGACCGTAAACCGCATAGTCCGTATTGCGTAGATCCAGCTTGGTTTCAAAGTTCGATCGGAATTTGGTGAACGTGCTGAACGATTTTAACATGGTCAAGAAGTAAATACTGGTAGTGGACGTCAGTAAGATCAGAGACAGCAACATGATTCTTTGCGACACGTAGTGGGCTCTCACGAATGCACTACGTTCCAACGAATTTGTGAACAGCCGAATAATTTCGAAAATCGACGTGGTCCAAGATAATTTCAAAGTGACTCGTAATGAAATGATAATTAACACGACAATTAGGAATGCAAAAATAAAAGCATGCGAGTCGAATTGAATAAAAATATTTTTCAAGCTACCGTCGATAGTTTTGCGCGACACCAAAAATTCGATGCTATCTTTCATAAAATTACTCTGCATTTTCCAATGCTCATCTATTAAATCTGATCGAACGGAGAAGTCGATTTTTCCCGAAATAATATCCAGGAACGAACCTTGAGGATTTCCTTTAGCATCGGTTGTAGTGAGATAAGTAAATATTTTGATATCGCTAGTAGCATTGATGTGACTGAGCATTATATCCATGAGGCCAAAGTAAACTGCTGCATCGTAACGAAGATGCTCCTTGATCGACACGTTTTTCGAATTCTGTGGTTTGACTGTAATTTCTGCGCTTACTACAAATGTATAACCAGACACATCTAGTGATCGGTCAAAATAACACGTTTCATATTCTTTTTTTTCTGAAAAAAGAAAATTCAAAATCAATTTTTGAGTAAAGAATAATTTATAAGGTCTATTAACAGAATTGAAATATTTCGTAAAATAGGGAAATATTAGTGATTAGGAGATTTTGAATTTGACAAAGTCATATGTCTAATTAATTTCAATTTGATTCCAACCAAAAACTCAATTCAATCTATTATGAACCTTGAGTCAGCAAATTATTCTTAATCTTGCGTGAAAGTAAAGTCCACCTCTCGCTCAAGGGTGATAGATTGTTCAACTGCCAAAATGTCGATGCGATTGGAGCATAGGGATTATAAGTGTATATCATTAGATGACCATTCGTAGTTCTGCACAAATAAAACGCATTTATCATCTTGAATTTCCAAGCAATACGCAACATGGCATACGAGACAGAGCAAGCATCTTGAGTGTTTTTATTGACTATGAAAAGCGATGCAAGACTATTCCAAAAAATAGATTTTCGGAAGTACAAGAGAAAATTCAGAAAATTGCTTGGTGAATCGTTGCTTACACAGACAATTTGTACAGGATATACTTTTCTATCAAGTATAGTTTGATTTAATTTTATGATTGTTAGAAATCGACGATATTTTTCACTCTGCAATGTGTTGTTTATTCCACTCAAATTAAAATAGAACAAAGGCAAATAACTTTGAGTGTAGGACCGGATTTCGCAGCTCTCCCAATCGCCGAACACGATGGCATCTTTTTTACCTACATTTTTTTCCACATAACAATTCTCGAGAAGAACTTTCTGAAATGTTATATGCTTAATGATCCAATTGAATGATAACTTTATTTTAAAGTTTTTCTACTTAACTATTATTTCAGTAAATCCCTCTGTGCATTCCGACATTGGAGTTTCAGACAAATTGACACTTCCCTGAACTTTAATATTGTCGCTCAGGTTACACTGTGTCCAAGTTATTATTATGCAGTTGATAAATATGATTTTGAGAATCATTTTATTATTAAAGAATTACAATTGATTATGCAATGTTCTATATTACATCTTTGTAAAATTGATCAACTGGAATTTTCAAATCATTTGCGCTCTTCTGATGACTTAGCAACTTGGTGCAAATGTGTCAATGACTGGATTTCTATATTTTTCTCTTTGTATAAATTAACTATATTTTTTGGAGCAATTATTGAATCAATGATTGTCTTTTAAATTTATCTAGAGGGCAACGATTAGCAATGAGCTTTTTTAATAAATAAACATGAATTTAAGATTTAATCTCAGAGTAGTCCATTTACAGTAAAGGTTTGCTTCACGCGTCGCTACATGAATTATTTATAAATTTCACGTGCAAATGAAATCACTATCAGTATATTTTATTGAATTTTGCTCCCTCCATGAAGAAGCTATAACAATATGGGTTGAATCAGGCATTGATCAATTTGGTCGACATATTTGTAATCTAGATTGAATTCATAACAAATATCTTTATGTTTTGTATGTAACCATAGAAGATAGAAGAATGTAATATTTTTGAGCATTTCATGCATGATAAAGGAAATAATCACATTTTTAGAAATGAGTTTTTTGCCAATGTATTTTTTTAATATTAATGATAACCACGAGTGTCAGAACAATGCTAACTTTGAGTCTCTGGAAAAGAGTGAAGGATTATGGTCTTGAAAATTCTAATAAATTTTGGGAGCAGGTATGACTTGAAAAAAAGTATATATATTTACTACCCTAGACCACGAAATCCTGGGGTATGTATAATTTGTGCGATGGCCGAAGCTGAGCATGCATTCTATAGACTGGGTCACTACTTACAGAGGTTATTATCGATCATTAAAGCTGTTCAATTTTCTGAGTGTAATTTCAGGGATCAATTTTCGTCGTTGATGTGTACAATTTAAAAAAAATTCTTGCATCGTAGATAATATTTTCAACTGCAGCTAATGTAAGAAATATGAAGGATTTTTATAATCACGACAAAATTAATAATATTTGATATATATACTTTATTATACAACGGAATATTGAAGGATACTTATGTAAATGTAGATGTATTCATTGTGTTGAAATGTCTTGAGATAGATCTCGACCTCCTTTTCTCAAAAGATACTCAAAGGATTTGATCTAGTCATGTATTGCTTTCACGTGTTTTTTGAGGGTATGATTTCAGCAAAATGATTTGTGGCAAATATTGCACTCAAAGTTTTGCTCCGATCTTCTTACAAATATCACATTCCAATTGTTTGTTACGATTGTGTACTGATTTTATGTGTTTATTGAGGTCACCCTTGTATCCAAATGACTTGTGACAAAAGAATTGATACGAGCATGTACTAGAGTAATGTGGTGTTGAAGGTGATGTTTACGTCCAAATGATTTGTGACAAATCTGACATTCAAAGGGTTTGCTACGAACATGGACTGTATTCAAGTGAGTTTTGAGATAACCTTTTTGTCCAAATGATCTGTGACAAATCTCACACTCGAAGGGCTTGCTACGATCATGCACTGCATTTATGTGAGAATTGAGGTGACTTTTTTTCCCAAATGATTTATGGCAAATGTCACATTCGAAAGGTTTTTTGCGATTGTGTACTGCATTTATGTGAGATTTAAGGTTACATTTTAATCCAAATGATTTGTGACAAATGTCACATTCAAATGGTTTGCTCCGATTATGTACTGTATTTATGTGAGATTTGAGGTTAAATTTTAATCCAAATGATTTGAGACAAATCTTACACTCGAAGGGTTTGATACGATCATGTACTGCAAAATCAATAGTTCTATTTTCACGCATTTCAATGGTTTGGTTTTTGTTTTCTATATCTACAGTAGATTCATGAGTTTGGAGTTCAGTTTTGCAGGTGGTTGTTGATTGAGTTTTCGATTCAAGTTTTACATATTTGCACTCAAAATCAATGATTAAAGTTTCATTCATATTATCTGTTTGATTTTCATTTTCTATTTTCACAATAGTTTGACGATTTTCATAAATAGTTTCGAAGATGGTCGTTGAGAAAGATTTGTGTTCAGGTTTAACAACTACGCACTTAAATTCTCTGGTTTTTTCATTTAACTTTTCGGGTAAGGCAACAACCTAAAATTGAAATTGTATGATATTTTTTGATAGTCGAAAAACAGAACATGATTCAAATGATTGAACTCACTGATGATTCGTAAAACGGGAATGCTTCAAAGTTCTTGTTTTTTAAATTATAATCATTCTCTGTTCCTGTCCAAGTATCGTTTGGCTCTTCCTTCACCCTGAAGTATATCAAGTTAGATGAAATTATTGCTTTATAAAATGTCATGGAATACGCAAAAAATGATATACCAAACAGTGTCCTCTGTGCTTTCCATTGCACGTTTTATTATGCTACGTGTTCACTGTTAATTTTCACGATATACACTGTGAAAATATTTAAGGTTATATGCCACGTGTAGCCAACAACACTGTACCTAGAATTCGCCAATTTGTAAACACTTACTACAGGAATTTAGCTCCTGACTAGCGACTGTTTGTAGTGTTCGCACTGATATTAGCGAAGTAATCTCGCGTTCGTAATAGCTCTTTGCCTATACTTTTCCCCTCCACTATCGATCGACTGATATATAGTAGAGGCACTCGTGGGTCACTAAACCGAAATTTCAATGAAAATTTGGTTGTGTGAAATTTACACTAAAGAAAACCACATTTCTGAGCCACGCCGATGCACTGCACAATGAAACGTTATTCACACAATATAGGAATGGCTTTCAATCATTCAGTGGAGAGTGAAGTAATATAAAGTATATTATTAGTAAAATATGGACATTACAGCATAACGACTTTAAAAACATGAGAAAAAATATTTTTTTGGTTCAAACAGCATTATGAGTTTTTCTTTAAATAATTTGTTTTCATAGATATAAGTAAAAAAAGCACTGACGAATTTTAGCAGTAGAGTTCATGATTTTAAAATAGAGATTGTCGTATTTTACTAGCATTCATTCATAAAAATAGGTATAATTACATTTTCAAAGGGGTGCTTTTTGCATCTTTGCCAAAGCATTTGTAGCAATTTCCATTGACTTTTATTTGAATATGACAAAATTACTCATTGTACATGTTGCTATAGAAAGAAATCCTTGCTGATGAAAATACTAAGAATACTTTTTTTGCATCAAGTCAGTGTCTTTTATCATCGTGTAAAATTTTTTAACTCGGAAGTAGTAATAATTCTCTCGATACATTTTTCTCTGTAAATACATCGGTATGTCAGAAACTCTCGATGACATACGTGTACGCGCGCGCGATCGACGTTGTCAATACGCGCTTTAGTGCTCACGCGACATATACACGTTTCGTGCGCGCCATTCATAAAAGTTATCATAAGTCGGACACATTTTTTTTCATCGTTGGTGTAAAAATAAGTCGGCTGTTTTCGCGTGTAAATACAATGATTATTTTCAAGTCATACGGTGGCAGTGACGTTCCACATTACGTCATTCGCAGACACTTACATAGTTCATTGACTAGACATCTGTATGTATAAAATTGTACCACTGACACCTTTGTTCAGTGAACGAAATCAATTTTTTCGTAGACACGATCGTTATGCTTTTTCAATTACAATGGAATCGATGTGAATATGTATTCAAATTCAAAAATATAATTGCGTTTCTCGGCGAATCCTTTTTATTTGAGTTGAAGGCGTAATCCGACAGGTCGTAATCGATTTTCAGAAAAATATCAATAACAACAACAACAAAATTACTCATCGAAATGAAAGTTACAATAGAAAATATTTACAATAATTTAAAGAGCCTATTGGCAGCTAGCGCGTCTAACACTAGCTACTGGGACGTGATATAAATTTTCTATCGGTCCTTAGTTGGCGTGTTAGTCCTCTTGACCCCAATAAAAACAAACCAAGCTCGAGTGTCTCTCTCTCACTCTCGCTGCCGTAGTATCGTCTCTCCTACACCTCTAAGCTCTGAAACGAGAAAAGAGAAAAAAAATCATTGTCTCGGCAGCATCAAAAAACAACCTCGTTGACAAAGTATGCCTGGTGCACAAGTCACATGCATACACACATACACACATACTCATGAGGAGCAAAAGTCAACTTATTACCCACTTCTACGAAAGGCACTACTAGCTCAGAGCTGGCGATCCTCGGGGCTAGCTTATAAGCCAAGCGCGCTTAGTACTTGTTCTATGCGCAGGAGACACATAGATGCAGTCACATAGTCACATAGTCCTGCTCACTTACACACAAACACACACACACACACACACACACACACACACACACACACACACACACATACGCACGCGAGAGCACAAGTATATAGGAACAATCGGGCAGCTCTCTCGTATATATACAGCGGTGGTGTGTGCGCGGCTCGTTAAAGCAGCCTTATATATCCCCCTTCACAATAAAGCTACCTTAAGCCAAGATCTCCGAGTCTCTCTCTCTCTCTCTCTCTCTCTTTCTACTCCTATACATACACACTTTGAGCTCTCTCCGTGATAGAGCTTGAAAAAAGAGTCGAAAGGTAAAAAAAATGCAACACCCATGTGCAGAAGTAGAAGTAGAAGAAGAAGTAGAAGAGCGCATTACACTCTGTGCAATGCAGTGCGCGCAGGAGGATATGCGTATGTATATGTGTGTACGTGTACGCGTGTACATGCAGTTGTCTCTGTGTATATGCGCACAAGAGAGAGAAAGAAAACGTTTGCTGTATATATGCACTTGCGCGCAGAGATTATGCGAGCAACTAGGCAGAGAGGACCCGAGAGCGAGTAGCACTGCACCGAGCTCCGGAGGAAAGTACATAAAGAAAAGATGCGCCGCCCGATAATACAGACACATACAAACACACACACACACACATATGGAGAGCGAACAGAAGGAAAGAGAGGGTGTCGTCCTCGTCGGAATCGTAGTCCTCTTCTAGTCGTTCTCCGAGCCAAGGAATTCCAAATCTACGAGAGATACGTGTATATATAAGCTCGCTAGCTCCGCGGAAGAGAGCCTTATAGAAAGAGGTATCTACTCGATGAGAGAGAAAAGCTATAACACGTATAGTAAGAGAGCAGGATGTTGCGCGAGAAAATCGTTGCATATACACGAGCTTACGCTCGAGGAGCCGGAAGTTTTTCCCTATGCAGACACACGTGCGGTACACATGTATACATACGTATATGAACTCGTCGCAGTTATGGGCGCGCACAACGCGTGTTCGCCTATCCCCGCGATGATGTTTATGTGACCGGCAACGATTTGCCCGAGCGATACCTGCGCGACTTCGAAGCCTGAAATTCGAGAACTGTGCACACACGCACACACATACACACAAAGAGTCTCGAGTAAGAGACAGAGAGATAAAACGAATCGATGCGTGTTCGCCAATATATAGAATTGTCATTTGCCGCTGCCGAGTAGGCATATATTATTGCAGTCCAGGCGACTTTTCTAGTTCAAATAGAGAGAAAGAGAAAGAGAGACGCAGAGACCAGTTTGGATCGATGTATTTATTGAACCGTAGCTTCGATTCGATAAGACGTTATATTTATAACATCGACAATTTGAGTAACAACTTTTTTTTTCTTCTGAGCACAACATTTGCATGCGTGCGCACGCGCCACCCATTTGACAAATGCTTTTAAGGGGACACACCTGTTTTTATATTTATAAACGAAAAAAAATGAAAATTAAGAATTATTAATAAAATTTTTAGTTTCTGATGTTAAAATATGTTTTTACAGGCCCTTTTACAACAAAAAATATGTCTGTAGTTCCTTTTATTATTATATTGACTTCTGGTTTTTGAGTCCTTGACCGCATGCTTTTGAATGTAATATTTAATCAATTGTGATCCTTTAGGTCTCAAAATTTATGTAATAAAATTCTTTTCCACTTAAGTGTAGAAGATTTTTTCTTTAGTTATCTTTTTAGTCTACTAATCTCCAAATACAGCGATAAGCGTTATTAATATAGCTATTTTTGTCATATTTTTTGTACTTTAGTATGAAAAAAATTTTCCAAGCCTTTCGTTTAAATTCTGTTACACTTAAGTGGAAAAGAATTTTATTACAAAACTTTTGAGACCTAAAGGGTCACAATTGATTAAATATTACATTCAAAAGCATGCGGTCAAGGACTTAAAAATCACAAGTCAATATATATGAATATAGGGATGAATTTTAATAATAAAAGGAACTATAGACATATATTTTTTGTTGTAAAAAGTAAGTAAAACAAAAAATTTTAATAGTAATCCATAATTTTCATGTTTTTTCATTTATAGGCATAAACACAGGTGTGTCCCCTTGATACGCCTTAATTCATCGATATTTTTAGCCGCTTATGCATCGGCCGCCCCGTATACGTCAATATTTGTGCAACGGACCAATTTGCAAAAATTCCCAAAGTCGTCAACGAGAATCAAAATATGCGCGCAAATAAAATAGGCGCATACACTACGCCCGAGCATATTTATATCCAGGCGAATTACCATTTAAAAGAAAATCAATTGTACTCAATTCAGCGGATTACCGAATCGCGTGCACACATACACACGTACGTACATTGTGTATCGCATGTATCGCGTAAACGTAGGCCATTAAAAACAATCGAAAGGATATAGAAAAAAAGGTGGCCATGCCGAGCGCGCTCGAGTTCGAAAATCATGAATGTTTCATGCCCGATTGCTTTTCGTTTTGCACTTGTGCGCCATATACATAGACATGCACACGCCTTACATACATACACACACGTGTAGTTTTCCATATAGGTAGTGCTGTACTGCTCTGTTGTACGCGGCAAGAAAAAGAGAGGACTTGACTTGGTTGTTGCTGGGTATATGTATATGTGTCTGGTGCTGTGCGCCGCACCGCCAGTTGAAAGGACACAAAGAAAAGAGACTCCACCTTACGCGAGCTCGCGAGAGCCAAATCACCATATTTTCTTACGCAATCCAGCGTATACAGACTCACACACATAATATTGTACACAAACAAAACGCCGCCGCCCGTTGCCTGCGCTTTTGCATACGTACTTAAAAACATTACACGCACTTGTACGTAGTATACCGTTGGTATATAGATCTCTGTGCGCGACGCGTGCACATGCGTATGTTACGCGCGCCTAAAGCGCATTGCGGTCGCGAGCAATTCGCTTCCGGATGCTACTATACTTACTTACCTGTGTGCGGAGTCTCGACCGATCGTCGCGAGCCGGAAGCTCGCTGTTATATCAAAACACCGGGCCTAGCTACGCTTTGTGTACCATAATATTTTCGTTAATTTGTGGAGCGCACTGCACTGCTGCCACATGCACCGAGTCATGGCTGTCAGTCGTATATCCCTCTCGCGAACTAATGGTCAAACTTGCAAGAAAAAGAAGCAAATTCTATGCATGCGGCAGTTCCCCCGTGACTCTAAATTTCGTGTGCACGGAACAGGTTTCTGTACGTACATATATTACACGCCCAATGAGAGTCGATTAACGTCGATCTCTCGCGCGGCCGCTTCGATGGCAAGGATACAACGCGCTGTCTCTCTCTCTGTATAAGCTACTATATGCGCTGTGCGGGACCAAACGAGAGTCGAAATCTGGCACAATAATTAGGAGTGTCTTTTGGTGGTAACTCCCTATTATGTATACAAGACTATGTGGCTGTATTTTTATAAGCTCGTCTGATTGGAAACAATCGATGAATACGCGTCTGTACGACACAATGGCTTATGTGCAAAAATTTTGGAACACGAAATAATTGATATTGTTTTGATAGCGGATGAAAAAATTTCGAAAAATGCAAGGGTTTGTTTTTCTTCAGAAAAAAACCTGATAAAAAACGAACCATTGGGATTTGGTGCTGTTTACTTTTTCAAAATCAGAATGACATTTTGAAGCAATCTGTTTTTTAATTTTTTTTTTCTCAACAGAATTTTGGGAAAAGCAAAAATTTTAAAAATATCAATTGAATTTCACCGCTTAGTATCTTAGTATGTACGATCTTTAATTATAGAAATTTTTATGCAAATACCAATTATTATTATGAGACTTGCGATGTAATTTAGATTGATAAATCGCCAATAGATGGCAAACTAACTCTGTTTCGAATATCACGTTGTTATTTACTTTATTGAAAGGTTTTTATGTATTGTAAATAAACGAGACGATACTTATTCTCGCACCAATGAGGGTGCCAATGCGATCCGTACAAGTGAGTTATATCGTGACATGCTTCAAAAAAATTGAGTCGAGAACACGATCGTTACAGGTGCATAATCACGCGAGTCCCCTTAAAAAAGAGCAATCGTCAACGAACGATTATCGTATAATATATCAAATGTGAACTACGTACGCAAGCCTAAATACATAATTATGAAGGCTTTCGCGTGCATGGCTCGTGCGCGCAAGTGATGCAGGACCAAAAGATGCTATAGTAATTGCTGCCTCGCTAAATAAATTTACCGATAGTGTCAGCGTTTACATTATTTATTGTTGTATATTTTGGAATATGCTCTAAGAAGCAACCCATATTGTAAATGTATGTGCTATGTATGTATGAGAAAACATACAATGAAATTTTAAATTTAACTCGAATTATTTTTTCGTTTTGCAGGTAAGCGAATAATATTCTGGAAAACTTGCGAGACGCTCACGGCGCTCACAACAACCGTAAGCCTGAACTCGCCATAAACTAATGGTGAATTACTAAAATACTAAAAATGGAGACTAGCCAGTTTTACGAGTCGTGATATATTTACAATACAATACCGCGCGTAAGTCTACAAGTTGTTTTATATATATTATACAGACGGAGTTCACCAGAGGAAGAGACTTTGTAGGGTAAGGTTTGCAAGCTGCGGCTGCAAGGAGAGAGAGCATATAAACGCTGTCATTTATGGTCAGTTGGCACGATACAAATTGTTTTCTATTACAATAAATCATCATAGAATACGCGAATTCTGTCGTTTTTCCGACCATACAGACAACAAGGAGTGAGAGAGAGAGACTGTACTTTTATACTCGAGTACAAGAGTACTAGAGGCTCGAGGTGGTACACACCATTTATACAAGCTGACAGAGGTATAATTTCATCCGCAAATTGCCTTATCCTATATATCGATTCGAGCATACACCGCTACGGCGTGGTCAGCTTTTTGTACACATATACCACGCGTAAACACAAAAGAACTGCTGCGCGCCGTACTGCACCATTTCGCCTTTTTCTATTTATAGAATGTAAACCGACATTACTGCGCGAAAAGCCGCGCAAGCTTTATTTATCAATAGTAGAATATAATAGAGTTCATTACGGCCGCGAAAAAAGGGCTCGCTCGGCGCGCGATTTCTGCTTCTTTTACCTCCCCGTCGTTTTTTCCTCTCTTCGGTCCTGTGCGTTTTCGTCACAAATAATTGAGTTTTTTTGCCCGTTTTGGCATTCCATCGAAAGCGAATGTAGCGTACGCCGTGTGTACGATGAAAAAAACATACAAAATCGATTATCGAGAAATCCGCGGGGGCTTTTGTACATAGACACACGCGCGTACACATAAGTGAATTTAAATTCAATCGCGGCCTCGGCTATCTCTGCTGCATCGACTCAGCTATAAAAAAAATGCTCTCTCATTCGCGGCAGCTGCCCTCTAATTGCAACAGATCTCCGCCGCGGAATCGGATGTGTACGTGTGTAGGACCACACATTGTTTCGCGCACACCACGCCGACGAGGAGCCGGATAAAAAACTTAAAGAGTCACTGCGAAAAATTACAATACAAAAGCCTAATAACTTAGTTTAGCTTCAACCCCAGGTGCTATGTAGTGCCGTCCTCTATCGAATCGCTGCAAAAAAAAACCCATGGATAAATATCGTTGCGATCGAGTTCGCGAGCGATACAACATCATCGAAAATCGTCGTCACGGTCTTAGTTATACAAGCGTGACTCATTACGCGATGTTACCGAGGGTCGCGCAAAAACTAACGTCATTCGTGCGTAAGCCGCAACGCAGCTGAAATTTTTTTACAGCGAATGAGAATAAAAAACGAAGCTACAGCTAGGTTAGTTTAGTTACCTCAGCAACAGGTATACCAACGAAACGATTCCTCGTAAATCAGGCTGTACTAATTTTGCATAGATGAGCTGAGGAACATACAAGAACTTCAGCTCCGCATGCCACGTAATAAAGGAGAGAGATCCTTGTGGCTAGTAGGATATATCGCAAGCAAGAGAAAAAGAGAGGCTCAAGGCCGATGAAGGTCATATTATATACGAGTCCCGAAGAGAGCCAACTCTTTCTCTTTTCTTTTCTGTAAAGCTCTGATGAGACTTTGTACTTTTTTCGTGGTTTCTTTTTGTCCCCTTCCGCTGTGTTTCTGAACCGGTAGAATATTCTCCTCTTCGTTTTGACTTTTTGTTTTGGTATTCGTACGACAGATTGTATGTATACAGGCCGGTGGAACATAAAATAAATTCATCACAGTGTCAGTAAACTTTTGTATCTACAATAATTTTCCAATTATTTTCTTTTTCAAACAAAAGATTATCATTAATTCATCGTACAGTTATTTATAATATTCGATATGTATATATTATTTTCCGCCTTAAATTTTTTAAAATAATCATACTAATAGTAATAAAGTTGAAAATAATTTCATTTTATGATTGTATATATCTTTTACTTCGAACATTTGATGATAATACTAAAATCCAATTCATGACTGACGAATTTGGCTTGAAAAATCCATGCGATGAAAAATGATGCAACTATTTCATATGATGAAACCATATGATAAAAATTCTGCAGTTCTTGAACATAATTTTATGTATAATGTATATGTATCAGTGAAATTGCAATTTCAAAAATAACACTGCATAATCAATGCACATCTGTAGAATCTGTTTAAAAAACTCAACTTAAATAAAGTTAAATTGAATATACAATCAAGTAAAATTATTCACTAACTGCAAAAATGAATGCAACGTTCAACTCGAGGTAATTAAATACTTTAAAATTTAACTGATTATGATTCGCATAATTTAAAAACCACATGAGCTAAAAATGTAAAATCATATTTCAATATAATTTTCAAATCTTTTTCTGTGGTCCGTACCTGCTTATTTATTTTCGATTCCCATCCATTCTGAAGCATACTTTCTCTCACTATTCTTTTCGTTTTGTTGCTCTATTGAATATATTAAGAAATATTTTATTTTTCATATTATTTTACAATTAAATACTCGTTTATTTTTGACATACCTCTTTCACGGTAGAAACAGTCATTGTAACAATTTCAAGTAAGGTTAGAGTCACGTAAGTAGTGAACCAGTCGTTAAATGGACGACTAAAGCTTAATTCTTTTGCTTTTTCAAAAAATGTAACCGTAGTAACTGCTATCATTAGGGTGGTAATTTCGAAACAGATGAAAAAAATGTAAAATAATAAAGACAATGAGTATATTTTTTGTATTTCGAATGAATACTTGGTAGCTTTAATATGAAGATTCCACAGCTGTAATATTTCAGAAAGAATCTGATCCACGACTTCGTTGTTTAGACGATTTTCTGAGGGAAAATTCTTGTGCATGGAATCAATTTGTTTGAGTAGATCGAGTATTTAGTCGTAGATTAACAGTTTGAAAAGAAGTTAAAGCAATATCAATCATGAAGTAGTAATAAAAAGTAAATGCAGTGCCAAAAAGCTTACGCATTGTGAATGGAAGAAAACTGATAAATTTTTTAGTTGAAAGTGCAACTCCTAAAATATATAACGTTGTAATAATAAATTTGTATAAAAATATTTTTCTCTTCAAACTAACAGTTTTAACACCTTCAATTTTGAATTTTGAAGAAAAATATCTCAAATAATTAAATTTGGTAATTGTTCGAGATAAGCTCATTCTTTTTGCAAAATATGACATAATTGAAATATGATAACATGAATTATAAACTAGGAAAGACATTATATAACGCAAAGCTGCAGGAAGATTTTTACTGTTAGTTTTGATGAAATTCCAAGTTAAATCGAAATTTTTCACAGTATAAAAGAAGAATGTTATACATAGAAATGCTGGATACAAAGCTCTTAGCCGATTGAATGATACGCAATAAGTAAGAATATTTCCTTCTATACGTAGACCAATCGTCCAAGCTAAACCTATCACTTGAAGAAAAACTAATAGACACCTGTCGATCCCAATAAAATTGTGAAAAAATTGATTGATAAATTTTTTATCAAAACGCATTTCTGAATTTAAAAAAATCTAAAGCAAAAATCTAAATTTATTGCTAATCTTGCTGAAAGGATTTCCCTAATTATTAACTGCTCGTTTTAATGTATACAAGACACTATTGTAAATGCTTTGAACTTGATTAAGCATTTTTAAGCTATAATTGATGGTCTGTATTGAATATTGTAATGAAACAACTGCTGGCCTTGAAGAAAATGATATTACATTACAAATTTTACTGACTCTTGGAAATTTAAAATTACATGAACTCATAAATATTGATATGCATCGCTTGTTACCATTGACAAGAAAATTGATTTTCTTGCTGTTCTTCATGAAATTTAAGATAAGGTTTTTTTATGCAATAGTATAGCGAAAAATGCGTTTTTGCGCACACTTTTTAGGGCGCAAAAAGCGTTTTTGGACACTCGTGTGCGGTAAAAATTTCTGGTATTTTGTTAAATATCATGCTTGTTATTTATTCACTTTTCGCATTCTATTGCATAAAATTTTGTATGCAACACGTACCCAGTTTTTTCCGCACAGTGTGCGCAAAACAAGCCACTCGTGCCGGCATAGCCGTCACTCGTGTCTCTTCTCGGGCTGGCGTAGCCAATACTCGTGCCCACAAAACAACCCATTCGTGCCGGCGTAGCCGGCTCTCATGTCATGCTTGTTTGCACTCGTATCGACTAGCGCCAGCCCTCGTGCATACACTGTACGCAAAAACACATTTTGGGCACTTATGACATAAATAACTATTGTAAACGGAAAGGAAAACGTTTTAAATTCTCAAAAATATAAAATTAACCATTTATTTTTTTTTTGTTGATAACATGTCATGATAATTTTACAAAATGAAATTCTTCAATGACAAATTTGTTTAAATACATGTCTGTTCTTAAACATAATTTCTTGTACGATGAATGAATCAGTAAAATTCAGATTTTACAACTAATGCTGCATATTCAATGCACACCTTTAACACCTGTACGAAAAATGGCAATGAAAATAAAGTTTAATAAGTTTAAAATTAAATAAATATACAATAAAATAAAAATATTCACTAACTGAAAAAACTATTGCAACGTTCAGTTCGAGGTAATTAAATATTTTAAAACTTAGCTGGTTATGTTTTGCATAATTCAAAAACAACAACAGCTGAAAATGTAATATCATATTTTTCAAATTTTTTTAAAAATCTTTTTCTATTGGTACACACCTGCTTATTATTTTTTGATGTCCATTCATTCTTTAGCAAACCTTCTTTTACTATTTTTTTTGTATTGTTGTTCTATAAAAATTGATAAATAGTTCATTTTTCATATGATTTTGTTATTAAATACTCATTCACTTTTGGCATACCTCATTCACAGTAGATACAGTCATGGTAACAATTTCAAATAAAGTAAAAGTAACGTAAACAGTGAAAAAGTCGTTGAAGTAATTTCTAAAGCTTAATTCTTTTGCTTTCTCAAAAAATGTAAGCGTGATAACTCTTGTCATTGTGGTGGTACTTTCGATACAAATAAAAGCAATGTAAAATAGTAAAGATAACGAGTATAGTTGTTGTAATTCGAATGAATATTTGGTAGCTTTAATATAAAGATTCCACAGCTGTAAGATTTCAGAAAGAATGTGATTCACGACTTCGTTGTTTAGGTGATTTTTTGAGGGAACATCTTTGGGCATGGAATCAATTCGATTGAGTAGAATATTTAGTCGTCGATTGACAATTTGAAAGGAAGTCAGAGGAACATCAATCATGAAGCAATAATAAAATGAAAATGCAGTGACAAAAAGCATACGTGTTGTGAGTGGAAGAAAAGTTCTAAGTCCTCCAGATGTAAAGGCGCTTAATGTAATATATAATGTTGTAATAATAAATTTGTATAAAAATAGTTTTGTCTTTAAGCTAACAGTTCTTACCTCCTTGCTTTTAAATTTTGAAGATAAAATTCTTAGATGATTGAATTTGGTAATTGTTCGAGATAAGTTCATCTTTTTTACAAAGTATGAAATCATTGAAATATGATAACATGAATTATAAACTAGGAAAGACATTATATAACGCAAAGCTCCGGCAAAACTTTTACTACTGCTCTTGAAAAAATTCCAATACATATCGAAATTTTTCACAGTCAGAAAAATGAATGACAAGAAAAGAAATGCTGGATACAAAGCTCTTAGCCGATTGAATGATACGCAATATGAAAGAGTATGTCCTTCTTTACGTAGACCAATCGTCCAAGCTAAACCTATAACTTGAAGAAATACTAATAGTAATCTGTCAACCCCAATTAAATTTTGCAAAAAATTATAATTCAGTTTTTTTTTTGAGCTCATTGTTGGATCCATGAAAAATGGACAGTAAAAACCTAAATTTATTGTTAATCTTTCTGAAAAGATTTTTTCTAATTGCTAACTGCTTGTTTGAATGTATACTAGACACTATTGAAAAAATACGCTTCCTACTTGTCAAAGCTTTTTCAAACTAATTAACGGTCTATGTTAGCTATTGCTATGAGACAACTGTTAGATTGAATAAAATGATAACCCAATACAAATTTATACATTTATTTTAATATTTATTATTATTTTATATATATTATTATTTTATATTTTATTATAATATTTATTATTTATTTTAATATTTTCATAATCATAATCATAATCATATTCTCTAATGTCGAATTTGCCTTGAAAGCATGTCTATTCTTGAACATAATTTCATGTACGATAAATGAATCAGTAAAATTCAGATTTTACAACTAATGCTGCATATTCAATGCATACATTTAAGACCTGTGCGAAAAAAAGAAAATTAAAATGAGGTTTACCTATAAATATACAATAAAATAAAAGTATTCACTAACTGAAAAAAACTATTGCAACGTTCAGTTCGAGGTAATTGAATACATCAAGGTTTAGTTTGTTATGTTATGGATAATTTAAAAACAACATGAGCACAATTGAAAACAACGTTGAATTAAATTTAATCTCGTCCAAGATCTTAAACATTAACGTGGCTACGATGTTGTCCGTGAACCTCGCGATTTTTTCTAAATTTGACAGCCATAGCTTCAGAACTTATCATACACAACGTTTCAAAGGATAGGCTCAAATACAGAGTCTAAGTCTTCAGAGCACACTCGCAGTGACAACGTTGATGTTGAGCATTTATGGAGATCACAACATTCTGCCATGAAAATACTTATCGATTTTTAGTAATAGGTATGCTGGAATCCTCATTTATATCAGAAGGGTAGAGATAGACGAGGGAGCAGTAAATTCTGAAACAAGTGGCGCTATCCAATAAGACACCCCACCTATACCGTTGACAGATATTCTTTTTCAATGATAAAGAAAAGAACCTTGTGGCTAGTATATAGGATATATTTCATGAATGCAAAAGAAAAAGAGGTCCAAGGCCGATGAAGGTCATATTATAATGTACAAGTCCTGCGAGAGTTAACTCTTTCTCTTTTTTTTGCTTTTGTGTAAAGCTCTGATGAGAATCTATACTTTTTTCGTTGTTTTATTTTTCTCTTCCCGCTTTATTTCTGAACCGGTAGAATATTCTCCTCTTTTTTTTGATTTGGTGTTCGTGCGGCAAATTGTATGTATACGTTTCGATGGAACATAAAATGAATTCATCACACTGCAGTAACCTTTTGGATCTACAATGATTCTTTTATTGTTTCTTTTTTATTGTGAAAAAAATTATTATACTGCATACTCATTATAAATGACCGCTTTATAGGAAATTCTTTTCCATAAAGAATGAGATATAATTTTCCTTCTTTGGAAAAGATAGATAAGGTATCTATATTTATTACAAAAACTTGAGTATAACAAATTCAGAGATCATCTCTGAAAAATTCTTATTATAAAAGTTGCACTGTATTGTAATTTTCAGGTAGCATTTATAAATAGGAAACTTAAATTTGTTTAAATCTACCATTGGAAACATGATTTTAGATAACATACAAAATTTCATTTTTTTCACGAAGAAAATCGCAATAATTATTGGAGACTCTTCCCTTTTTTGTGTTATATGCAACGAATATCAATAAAATTCAGATTTTAAAACCATTGCTGAATATTCAACGCACACCTGGATAATCTGTATACAAAATTCAATTATAATGAAGTTGACTTAAAAATATACAATTAAGAAGAATACTAACTGAAAAAATGAATGCCAAGTTCAAATCAAGATAATTGAATACTGTAAAATTTAGCTTGTTATGTTTCCCATAATTCAAAAACAACACGAGCTAAAAATGTTATATCGAATTTCAGTATAATTTTAAATCGATAGCTGTATGAAATACCTACCTGCTTATTTATTTTTGATTTCCATTTATTGTTCAGCAAACTTTCTGTTACTATTCTTTTTGTTTCGTTGCTCTAGTAGAAACAAAAAAAAAATTAATTTTTTATAATATTATGTAATTAAATACTCATTAATATTACGTAAACCTCTTTTACAGTAGAAACAGTCGCTGCAACAATCTCAAATAGCGTCAAAGTAACGTACGCAGTGAACAAGTCGTTAAAGTAGGATTTGAACCTGAATTCACTTGCTCTGTTAATAGCTGTAAACGTAATCACTCTTGTGATAGTAGTGATACTTTCGATACAAATAAAAGAAATGTAAAATATTAAAGACAACGAGTATATTTTTTGTAACTCGGATGAATATTTGATACCATTAATATGAAGATTCCATAACTGTATAATTTCGGCCAAAGAGCGATCTATGATTTCGTTGTTTACGCCATTTTGTGAGGGAACACTCACATGTACAGAATCAATTTGTTTGAGTAGAATATTTAGTCGTCGATTTACAATTTGAAAGGAAGTTAGAGCAACATCAATCATGAAGCAATAATAAAATGAAAATGCAGTAACAAAAAATGCACGAAAAAGAATTGGAAAAATTTTAAAACCACTTAATATAATAACAGTTTCTAACATGTATAATGTTATGTAAATTTGTAAATAAATAAATTTTTCTTTAAACTATCCGTTTCAACACCTTTGTTCTTGAATTTTAAGGATAAATGTCTTAAATAATTTAATTTAATTATTGTTCGAGATAGACTTGTCTTTTTTACGAAGTATAAGATTATTGAAATGTAATACGTTAAATAATAAACTGAAAAAGAAGCTTGATAACGCAAAACTCCAGCAGAACTATTACTATTTTTCTTGATAAAAGCCATGTATGTATCGAAATTCTTCACAATACTTATTGACAATGTTATTATTAAAAACGTTGGATATAAAGCTCTCAACCAATTGAACGATACGTAGTACACAAGATCGTGTTCTTTTTTCCGTAGACCAATTGTCCAAGCCAAGCCTATCACACGTAGAAAAACTAATAGACATCTGTTGACCCCAATTAAATTTTGCAAAAAATTATTAATGAAATGTTTTTTAGAGCTCATTGTTGGATTGAAAAAATAACATTTAATTTCTAACGTAAAATACTCATTCGCTACTGATTTAAAAAAAGGGTTTTTTTTCTTGTCAGTGCTCACAAAAATGTATGTAGATACTATTGTAAAAATATGCTTTGAACTTGTAAATGATTTTCAAACTTAACCGATAATCGATAGTGGTTTTAACTACAGCTATTAGACAAATTCAAAAACAAATACAATTGTAAACTAATACTCTTTTGATTCCTGGAATTTTAAAATTGCAGGTTTATAAATAATGCAATGTATCATTTGCGATATGCGAAAAAGTGCATATTTTTAACTATTTTATATACCAGTTGAGATTGTTTTATTTTGATAAAAATCGAAGAAAATGTAAAACAATTATAAAAAATGGTCAAAAATAAGATTGTGTGTGCTATTTTACGAAAATAAATAGATTTTTACTTCTAATTCTGATTCTGATTCTAAGTTCCGATTTAAAAATTACGATTGAATGTACAATGCACAAATGCAGTGGCTTTATTTAAATGATAATATAGAATCAATTTTAACTCAATGATTATATCCATTTACAGTAAAAATAGACACAAAGTTCAGGTTTATGTAGTAAGTGAAGCAACAAATGATTGAGCAGAAAATTGATTATATTTACCAACAATAAGCTTAAGATTATAAGATAGGTTTACTTTTGATCTTCGTTTAAGGATTTTTTTCTTTACCTTGCAACTGCTGAATAAGATGAATGCAAGTTGCCATCATAAAAACAAGCTATGAACTTTATCAAACGTTTAAACTTTGATAACTATAAATATCAATTCGACGACAAAAATGATAGTAAAAAAAAAATAAAAGTATTGATCAGTCATTTGAAAGTTTAATTTACATGGTCAATAAACAATGTTATGTATCATATAGTAAAATGATAAAAATAATTTGTGCCAGTAGAAATTTAGTATCAAATTTTCTTTTATATTTTTTAATGTATTATTAACGACTTGTGGAGAAAGATATATATCAAAATAAGAATCCATTCTTGAATATTATTATGCTATTGCAATTTAAAAAATGAATCAATTTTCACTTATTCCCTTCTTCAGCGTCATGAGTAATTTTTGATTTTAAAAAGAAAGCTGAATATTCAATGCATATTTGTAGAACCTAAATTAAAATGACAACAGCTAATATTATTATAATTCAAAACATTTTGTAAATTACAAATATTTACTTACAGTGAAAATGAATGCAACGTTTAGCTGTAAAAAGTTGAATACTCCAAAATGTAATTTGTTATGTTTTGAATAATACAAAAAGAGTATAAACTGAAAAAAACATGAACTCAAATTCCTAACAAGACAGTTTTAGTAAAATAAGTTTACTTACAAACGTACCAGTTTTCTTATTTTCGGTTCCCACTGATTCTTGAGTAAACTTTCTTGAATTATTACTTTTGTCTTGATACTCTTTATAAAAAGTATGAAGGAATGAATATTATTGTAGTTTCTACAAAAAATTAAAAAATTTTTTAAACGTACCTCGTTAACAGTAGAATAGTTTATCATAATAATCTCTATAAATGTAAACATAACATAACACGAAAAAAATTCAGGCAAATAACCATTCGATGAGCCCACATGTGTTTCGACAAAGAGAGTATAAGTTAAGATTATAGAGATAAAAGTGATGCACATCACACAAACATACGCAATGTAAAATATTAGCGCTATCGAGAATATTTGTCCTAATGCAAATGAATATTTAGTTGCCTTTAAATGTAACTTCCACAAGTGCAAAATTTCATGTATTATGACATCAACATCTTGATTCATTCCATTTTTTGAGGGAATATTCATAATTACTAAATTTAATTGATCAAGTAACATTCCTAATTTGTAATTGACCATCTTGAAACAAGTGAAGGCAACATTGGTCATGATAAAATGAAGAAAAGATAACGCATTTATGAAAAAAAATCTAATTGATCGAACAAATTTTTTTTCATATGATGGTTGAAATAATAAAAGAAATGTTACATAATATGTAGTACAGATAAGTTTGTAAAAAAATAATACATATTTTATAATATTATTTTCAACGGGTGTGAAATTGGCTTGAGACAAAAAAAGTCTTAAATTGTTGAACTTTGTTAGTACTCGAGATATGTTGACTTTTCGTACTATGCAAAATAGTATTATTGCCCAATACATCGCATAATAAATTACAATTCCACATATATAGCGCAAAACTCCACCAACACTCTGAGATGTTCTTTCTAATAAACCTTCTTTAAAACTTATTGCAGAAATCATAGAAATAAATGACGCCAAAAGTAGACCATACACAACTCTCCGCCAATTCGAAGACACATAGTAAGTCGCGTAGCACCCTTGTTCTCGTAAACTCACAGTTGAAGCTATTGAAATTACTTGAAGAAAAATCAAATAACATCTGTCCCAGCTCATTCGAGTTTTAAAAAACTTTTTCCTAAAAATTTTCGTGAATATATTTTTTTCCATTTTTCTGTAACTCTTGTATTGAAATTGTTACACAAAGTTGAGTTATTCTGATGAATTTTCAATAGTAATAATGATATAGGTTATTATTTCGATATTATAAACTATAAATCATTCTACAAATAAAAAAAATTTTTTTTTCCAGGTAGGCCATATTTTTGAAAATCAAAAAAAAAATTAGCAAATAACAAAATGTGAGTATACATTTTTCTTTAAACGAGGACTTCAACGAACAGTTGATATTATCGGAAAAGCATGTATTTAACTTTTGCATTATTAATACGATTTTTTTTTCTTTAATTGCTACATACCAATAGTAATTTTAAAGATGTTTTACAATACTTATGCGCAATATTTTATTAGATATATTTTTCAAAACATTGTCTCAAATTTTTTATGCAAGTAATTACTCTGGTAAAAAGTCTTTATGACTAGTTTAGAATTTAGAATATAGAATTTATTTATTTGTGTATGGAGTTAGCCAAGGACAGAAATCCTTCATGGCTCTTACAGCTACTTAAGTATGACAGATAAGACGCTACGTGGCCGCAGCCAGTAGCACAAGGCATGAGCAATCGTTGAATTGGAAAAAAAGAAAACAAAAAAAAATAAACATAAACAAAGACAGAGATGGACAAAAACAAATCAAGCCTCTAGCAGAAGCTTCTTGAAGTTCAAACTTCTGAAGTTCCATCTGAGATTGTAAGGCAACCCGTTCCACAAGAGAGCTGCGGGCTGCAGGAGCCTCCCGAAACGCAAACTCCGTCGACCAGTAGTCGGGCTTTCCATTGCGCAGCACAGACGCAAGCAGGCCAAGACAAGGACACTGGATTCTCTTCTCGTACGGCAGGATGTTAAATTTCACATATTGTGGAGTAATATGCTGCCATCTTTTGAGCCCAGGGAAGAAACGCACAGCAGTATTCATGTATCGCTTGATCCTAAGGGTCTGCTCCGCCGAGATGCTCAGGAACAACGCAGCATAATAGTCCACATGCGGGAATACTAGCGTTGAGACTAGCATAGCCCGAACGTCCAATGCAAAAAAATCGACACACCTGCGCAAGCCCGACAGCGTCGCAAAGACCCGGGTAGTGACCACAGAAACATTGTCTCTCCAGGTGAGCTCGCCATCCCGGGTGACTCCTAGCAGTTTTAGCCTATCGACCATCCGGACAGGGCTTCCCTCAATGATAAGTAGAGGTATATCGCCAGCCCGGAGCTGAGACACGTATCGTTGAGTTCCCAGCCATATAGCCTTGGCCTTGTCCGGGTTTATGACCAGGTCCGAGTCCGTACCAGCCAGATATGATTGGACCCACTGGCACGCCAAATCAAACCAACCTAGGTGCTTGAGCTTGTTTAGGAGGAGTTTGTGTCCAATATACTAACCAAAAGTACAATTTTTTTTAAATTTCACGACCAGACAAGAAAATTACACAGAATGGAATACGTGTGTAGGAAGTGCATATCAGAAAAATTACGCTTTGACTTATATAATCATTTTTACTTTCCATTTGCGGATTAACACATAAAGGTACTCGCCAATCAAGATATAAAGGGGTATTGTAGTATTGGAAATGATTAAAAACTGTTAAATTATTAAACTGTTTTTTAACTGTTGTTAAATTTTGAACTGTTTTAAATTTTTTGAATCAATTAAATTGTCATTTTATGATCATTTAAAGTGAAAACTAGCCAATTAGTGGTAAGATGATTTGAGTCATTTTTTGGTCACTGGATCATCATCACTGTTGAGCATTTCTACCAGGGTATATTTTCTATCTTTAAACAAATTCGAAAATTATGTTTCAACGATCACATTTATTTAGTTATTTTTAACGAAATTATAAAAATTGATCGTAGAACGGGTATCTCTGCAATATTCACAATGTTTGTGCAGGTGCGATGTACGCATCCGAGCGCATTGTTGATTATGCGAGACCGCAGGTTCACTCAGATATGCGCGTATACATATTGCAATATAATGAATTTCGTCTTTCAAGAGTACGTGCGTGGAAATGATAGATGAACTTACAAATTATACGCGTTACTTTACGCGTGCGACTGTGTCGATGCCAGGCTCTCTTGACTCGCATGCAATCTTCTTACACTCCTCCGTTCATTCGTCTTCAATTTCACGTTCTCTTCGATATAACTCGATAAATCAGTACGTATATTTTTACTCTGCGACTCCATGAAATTTATTTATTTATTAAAGTGAGCGTCACTTATATCACTCCAGAGAGACAAACGAAATGCTTCTGCACAGCATCGAGTTCAAGTCTCGTCGAGATAATGGATTTTCTGCCAAATCAATAGATTGTAACGCGAGACCCTGAAGCGTATACACCGCATATATTATTCCGCGCATTCGTGAGCCTTTTACTAGAGAAATATTTACACGAGTACTACTGAATTCTAATCGCTAATTTGAGCTAAGTACACGATGTTTTCAATGCATTGAATAACGGCGCGAATGAATATGTCTGAAATAAGAAACCTTGCAATTCTTATGCCCTGTGTGCATTGAATGAATGATTCTGTACAATAATGATGGCCATTGAGTTGCTAAATGTACGAACATCAATGGTTTCATATTTACGTGATAAACTTGATACATCAGGCGTTATTGCACAGATTAATTTGCTCGCTAACCACATGATAATTTCGAGGCGTCTGTTACTTTGTTACAAAATAATCCTAGACTCGCGACGCGGAAAAACAGCAAACAATGCCGATGTATTTGCGAGAAAACATGTATATTAATGCGAAAAACTGCACTCCGTATACGAGAACATAATCGACTGCAAAAGTCTCGTAAAGTTGCTTGGGTTTAATTGCGTTTGCGCTCGACTCATACGAACGTCATCGCGCGTACGATTAGCAGGCACTTAAGGTTTTTCGGATTGTACATTAACATTTAATTTAAAGCTTCCACCGAACTACTCATCCGCGATCTTTTCGATGAAACGGTCGAGGCAGAGAAAAATATATCGATAAAAGGAACGTGCGTAATCATAATTTTTGGAAAGAGAACAACGAGCCTTGCCCGATTCTTCGTCTTCTCTTTTTTCTGCTTCTTCTTCTTTTTCTTACGCTCCTTCCTTTCCACTTCTGCGGTATCCTCTTTTTCGAAGGCTTGTTCGAAGATCATGTTTGATCTCAAAATTATGAGATCGCAGAGAGGATACGTTGTAAATACACGGCTAAAGTCTTTATCGTAACGATTTAAAAATTGATTCGCCTCGAATTTTCTCATGTAATTACGAGTTTAATGAGACGAGCCGTAAGCGAGTACGAAAAAAAAAGAACCAAAGCGTTACCAAAGCCAATATAGGTGGTATACATTTCGCGTTACTTACGCGCGCCATAAAAGCAAAACCTGCACAATATGTAGAGAGAATCCCCGCAAGTTTCATAAAGCAATAATTCAAAATGCCTCGGTCTGCATACAGCTTGCGCCGCCAACATCGTACAACGCTTGTCATACTGTATAATAAAAACTCGCTATTCGCGTGCGCGCGTATTTATACGACCCGATGATAGTCCTAAAATGCTTGCGATGTACCTGTTACTCTTCGAGCACGAGAGGAGCGACAAAGAATTAAAATTCATCAAAGTTTCGCACGATGGCACGCGTGTATGTGTATAGCGAGTATACGGTCTTTTTTCTCTCTCTCTCTCTCTCTCTCTCTCTCCATTTTTTTTTCTCTCGATCTCGATGCGCGCGCTGGGCATCCTACACGCGGACGCATCGCTCGTCCTGCAGCGAGAGAGCAACAGTTGGAACGTGTAATTTAGCAAGCGAGAGCGACGCGCGGCTCTTGCGGTGTCTTTCGTGCTATATACATAGCATATTATGCCAGCAGCGCGTCAGGTTCAATCAGAAATTAAGACGTTTACTCGCTCGCACGTACATGCACAGGCGCACGTCCGAAAAAAATAATAATTTGGCCGCGGCACGCTGCATACGTGCGCATGCGAATCTGTCATTTCGGCAATTTCGGGGCTCCGGCGGCAGATTTTTCGCGCGGCTTTTGTACCGTTCATCGATGATCGCACCGGACGTCGAGCAAACGCATGTGTACAGTAAGAGCCTTTATGCGCGCGCACAGCGTGTTACAGTACATCGTGGGTAATAATACGAATTTCTTTATCACGCGGCCGCATCGAGAGGGGCTGAAATTTCGGTGGGCATGAAAAGGCGATATCCTGCCCTTGGGTCGTCACGCGCGGGTGAATGTCCCGCTAAAATAATTTTTAGCTCGCTAACGTTTATTTAATAAGCTGTGTCATGATGAGGCCTCCTGTATGAGCGTATAAAAGAAACGATTCGTACATCCAGTGCATGTGATCGTTTTATTATGCATCCCATCGTCGATATCGTAAAATTTGCGAGGCTAATCAGAGTTAAATCTAATGGTTAATCCTCGACTTTATAAGCACGATCGCAGCTCTGTCTTACAAAAAGTCAGAGAGTCGTAAAAAATATAGCCTATGTGTGCTCTACTCTTATACCTGCTTCGTTATATTGTATGCACACATGATTACTCGCGGGCCGCAATGAGATGCAGAAAAATCAAAGGACAAAGAGTATAAAACAAACGATCGCGCGCGGACTTGCACTATTTATAATGTCTTGATAGCGTATTGGCCTCTCGCGGTGTGTGCGTACCGCGCGGCACACGAGTGTACACCGAACGAAGATAACGTACCTGCACCCAGGCGCGCGTACGGCGCTCACATTTATGTATATAAATACGCGCGAGTACTTGTTTCCACGAGAGAACCGGAATTTCACGAAACTCAATCCCGCATGCCACTCTTTATGATCCTTCGCGCTTATTTTCATTTCATACGTGTGTGCATACACACACATATATATTTAGCAACAAATAAAATCAGAAACTTGGCATAAATATGAGGATCATGCATTCTTGCATTCTTCCTCTTCGTTTTTTTGTTGTTGTTGTTTTGAATTCGCGAGATGTCATCGAACTCGTCCAATCGATATTCGCTTCTTAATTATCCATTCGAGGCGTCGATTCCAATTGAGAGAAAGAGTGCCCGGAGTCTTTCTCGCTGAAACCAGCTTCGAGTTGAACAAACTTCACTTATCGGCCGATACTCTGACGATGAAAATCATTAGTAATCATATTTAAAAAAAAACCGATCTGAAATCGGTATTATATGGTAAAGCTACAGTTGCATTTAATGTTATATATATACTGGTAAAATCAAACTGACGCCACGCAACGGTAGCGTATGAACTCTTCATGATACTTTGTTCGTTGGTGATTGTTTTGCGGTTCAAGTTTGAAAGAATGCCTCTCGAAGCACGACGACATTTATTTACGATTTTTCATGAATAACAAAAAAATAAAAATATAATAATAAAATAATTAAAATCCAAGCAAATTGATAGGTTAAATATTTTTATTTACTTCGATGTTTAACTCTGATTGTTAAATAAAAAGACTTCACAGAGTCGCTGGAGTGTTACCAATATATCAATGTTTTTACATATAATAACATATGTATCAAAAGTTGATTTTTTATATTTGTACAATTTTCCTATAGCTGCAGCCTGTCCAGATTTTCCGCCAAGCAAATTTTATATAAATCCTCATTCTTCAATTCGTCGATGATCTTTTGACAGCATTCAATTGGCAGCAGTTTGTGTACCAGCGCCCAGAAAGGATTCAGTGCAAAGCGCTGAAAAAATCCTCTCGACATTATCTCGCACATGTGCGTAAGACACGCGTCTTTGAGTCCTACGGGAAGATTCCACCACCTGTTCGATTGCGCAAACCTGAAGTAGTCCAAATACGAGAGAAGTTTATCCTCCTCTTTAGGTCGCAATTGGATCAGATTGTAGAGCGACAGATTGTGACGTATCGTTTTGTTTTTCGCCAATCTCGCGAACTCCTCGTTGTCGTACCAGCGCTTGTCGAGATCCGCTGACTCGAACAATTCGTACTTGGCAAAAAACTTCATGATCGTTAGGGCGTCGTTTTGGTCCAGTTGGTATCCTCTTTCCTCGAGACGCTCGACGGAGGCTAGAGCGCCAGATGCTAGTTCCAATTTAAAAAAATTGTCATCAAGCTGTGAATCAACATTTCTGGCGAAGTAACTCTCATTGGGGAAACTGAAGTTTGATAAATCAGCACCATGTTGCAAGAGTACGTCGACCACATGTGGCAAAAGATTCGCCACAGCTAATTGTAACGGTGTGCGGCCTAGATTGTTCCGAGCATCAACTTGCACCGGCTGATGTCTGTCGTTGCTGATTTTAAATAAATTCTCCAACAAGTCAAAACGATGCTTTTTCTCACAAATCATGTGCAAAGGAGTCGACCCGTCCATGTTGGCCGAATTCAAATTGGCGCCATTTCTCAGCAGCAATTCGAATGTCTCCTTGTAGCCACGGTACACAGCCAAGTGAAGCGGCGAATTACCTGTTTCTGGCACGCGAATATTGGGATCCTGCCCGAGTTGGAGGAATTTTTCGACGACGTTTCTGCGGCCAAGCATGCAGGCCACATGGAAATGCGTCAGACCAGACTCGTCGACGTAGTTCACGTCAAAGCTGTCGTATATTGTAAATAGATTATCGATTGGTACGTAGTGCTTGCATTTAATAGCGTGATGCACTGGTGTAGTGCGACGCAGTAACGGCTTACGTCAATATCAAATTTGGGCTCGTTTTTGTAACCGGTGCGAGCCACGAAACTGATTATTTCCGATCCTGTATAATTCCGTCTTTCTGCCCAGTAAGTTGTGCAATCCAAGAGCAAACTTTCAATTACATGATCTGGAAAATAGTCTCGAAGATTCGGATAATAGTCCGTCCAATCGCTGATTAAGAAGGCAAATTGCCATAGAAAATGAATTCGGTCTTCTTTGATCGTCCAATTGATATCTTTTTGTATAAACTCGAACTTTTGCACCTTTTCTCGGATTCTGACTTCGTTAGGATCATAGCTTTTGTCTACTGGGCCATCTTCGAAGTATAAGAAACTTTCATCGAATTCGTCGTCGGAGTACATGTCTAAATGTTTTGGCGCACTTGCACACGATACACAAGCGCTCGTAATCACAATCACCGCAATCACTCACCGAGGTTGACGGGATATTTCTCTGTTGCTTACGCTTCGGCGCTGGAACGTGTACTGACTATACGTACGCTATTATTTATATAGAATGTAAACATTTCGTGCGCGAGTATGTATGTGCCGTTCGCCGCGGGTCAACGAGCGCGAAAAGGACAGAATTACACGGCACTACCGACAATTGACGTTAGATATAGAGGTATATGAGCGCTGAGCATCTTTAAGTTACACCCGATACTATCCTCATGTCAACTCGATACTGTCGCGTATCTATTATCAAATACAGCGCGCAAAATATTCTAGCTCCGACGAGTCGATATCCTTAAAATTATCGCGCTTATTATCTATGATCATTCACGGACTAGTCTCTCTATTCAGTGTCCCATGAGAAGTTTCATTTACAGAAAAAAAAGTGAAGAAGTAGCAGATGGCGCCACAACACTTTCATCCATATCCTTACGCGATCTCTCGGATATATATTTACGCAATCGGCGAGCGTTGAGCCACTCCGCGTACGCATAGAGAGATGCATCCTCGCTCGCCGATGCTCCGCACAAGGAAAAACACGTACCTATGTTTATGTATTCGTATTATGCTTGTGCGTGCATCGTTCAAAATAGTCGCACGCCACCCACCCGCACTCACAGAAACGCAAGAGTTCTATGCTCCCGCGTGCGCTAGTGTGAGTGCGAACAAACGATTCCTATGCCTAGCACAACAGCTGCCGAGGTATTAAAAAGCGAATGGCTCGAGTCTTTCAAAGGATTATATATTCTCGGTTCATCTTCTGCGCCTAGCAAACGACAGCAGCAACAACGCCAGAAGTGTATATGACTTGTGTGCATCTGAGCCACTTTGGTTTATGCGCGACGTGTACAAATAGAACAAGAAGAAGAAGAGGCTCCTTTTTCCCCTGCGCACTTATATGCAGAGCTTGTGTACGCGCGAGAATAAAGAAAATAAGAGAGAAAGACAGAGAGAGAAAGTGTTGAGCCCGTGTTTAATACATAAACATATATACGTGCATACGTATACGTTTGCGATGTGTGCATATATGCTTGTATACGTAGTACGTGTGGCGCTGCTTCTAGTCGCGAGATCTACTTGCACGCGCGCGCGAGAGATGCATCTTTATTCTCCGCCTAAGCCGCGAGTACATTAAATGTATCTATTTTCTCTACGATGCGCAGAACTGCAATAGGCCGAGATAAAAGGTGAGCTGCATGGCCCATATCTGGGGTTTCTTATTGTTGCTGCTGCTGCTGCTGCTCTTGTTGTTGTCGAAAAATCTTTCTCAATCGTGAACCTACTAAGCTTTTTAGAAACGTACAGAAAGAAATGAAAATAGAAATGAAGTGGTTATCCTGGCCCCGCGTGTTTCTGTGTGTGTGTGTGTGTAGCTCGACGATTTGTTTTGGGGAAGAAAGTTTTCGCAATTTTTCGTTGTTTTTTCGGGTTCTCTCTCTCTCGACTGCAACTGATTATCTCGTCTGTACATCGTGCGCGTGCTCGCCGAAAAACATGCATTTTGTGTTCGATTTTCGAGGCGAGATAATAGGCATTTATCGCCGAAACGAAGCTACAACTGCGCGCAGACGATCGCCGCAGCTCGGCTTCTACCGCGAAATAATATAATTCGCTGGCGGATTCGTGCGAAAAATTCACGATCACGCGCGCGAGCACAATGCGAAAGTTCCAGCGACTGCTGTGCACTGCACACGTGAGGTGCGCCTACGTGTCGGCGACGACGACGACGACTGCGACGACTTAATCGGGCACACGGCACACGAGAGCAGCCCGCGACACAATGCAGCCCGCGAATAATTTGGTCAGTGCACTTTCGAGCGAAAGAAAGCTTTATAAACGTCGAACGCACTCCTTCAACGCGGCGTACCGATCGCGGCTTGTGCATATAGATAGAAATTCGAAGCGCTCCGATCGAGTGTCGCGAGCGCGCCAGAAGAAAAACGTCGCGTGAAAGTATTATGAAGTCGAAATAGATCGGCATCGATTTATTATCGGCCAGCCGAATCGAGGACTTAATTTCGCGTACTGCACGCGACGCCGTGGCAAACGGCACACATTTGGCATTCGCGCATACGGTATATAACGGATTCGCGTACACAGAGAGAAAGAGCTTTAGAATGAAAAAGAGATATAGAAGGCCGATTGATTGTATTTTCTCCTTATGGAAAAGCCAGACTCTAGCTCGGTTGATCAATTTCGCACTGGCACACGTATAAATACGCCACGAGAGAGAGAGAAAGAGAAGAAAGAAAGAAAGAATCGCTGCCATCTCGCGCCCGACTTTATCTTTATTATAGTGGAGAAAACGTGTAGTCGAGCTACAGCTCGCGCTGCGCAGTGCTGCTCTGGCTTGACTGCTTGAGTTGTTTATGGGTGTGTGGGTGGCTGCATCATGCAGCCCATAGCAGCAGCTATACCTAGCTATACGTGTATACACGTGAGATGCGCCGCCGGTTCGGTTCGGGTGTACGCGGCGGGGATTTTTGGAGCTTAATTGATTTAGCCGCGCGCGAGCTGTGAACCAAACTCTCGAACGAGAGCGAGAGCCTTTATAGATTGGAGCGAATTTTGCGCAATAGCCTGCCGCGCTATGGTGCACAAAAGCTCTGCACTGTAAGGTGCTTGATTAGATTACGATGTTGCGCGCGCGCGCGCGAGATAGAAGAGGAAAAAAGGTATTGCCGGGGTGTTGGAATCGACGGTACCAACACTATAAAGGTATACATAAATTGCCGTGAGAAATTTTGACCAGATGATTTAGTGGCGCGATGGTAATTAAGTAGTTCGCTCGTTTAGATCGGCTATCTTGTGTTAAGTTAAGCTCTAACGTACCCACGAACACACGTGTAGACTAGATATTTCGACTGCGACTTATCGCGTTATAAATATACTGTGACGTGCGAGGTTTTGGGCACTAGCCCATGCTCGGCCTGCCGTCTAATTATTTCTTACTGAGGCTCCGGTTAGCCTATCGTTGAGTCTTACCTCAGAAGGGGTCGAGCCGCCACCAAGTGCGCCGCGAGCGTCGGCAGTCCAAGCTGAAAATAAGTGAGAGAGGGTCGCGAAAAGACTACGAAAAATGTACTTTTGCACACAAATAATCGTTCTTTATTTAGCTTCGACTTTCAACTATCATTCATACAATCATCACTGCAATCGCGCTTCATTTCGCAATGTCATCTCATTTCTTATCATTATCATCCTCTCATGCCTCGGACGTAACTGATTATACGCGAGTCCAAGGGGAAAACGCGCGGATTACAACGTTAGTCCGACGCGAGTCCCAGTCGAGTGCCGCGTAATTGCACTGCGCGCAATCGGCTCGTTTCTCCGAAATACGGTCGACGCCTTCGCTCTGCTCGCGCTAGCAGACGCGCGGTTTGGTCACACACGACCAAGACGAAACGCGCTATCTCGCTTGCTCTCACAGGAGCGTCCAAGGCGGAAGTACCGCTTCGCAAAAATGGCCACGCGCCGGCCTGAAACGCAACACGTGGACTCGAACCACGTCTTGAATCCAAGGTACTCGCTACAATTACTCCGATCTCCACTACTCGTACTACAACGATTCTACGGCGAACTTCTTATTTTCTCTTCTACATTCACACTACGCAATCATACAACACTCTCACACATCCGCGCGACCGACCAAGCTTAATCCAATTTACAACCTTCTTCGTCGCTCCGTTGCCTCGGCCTTTATTCTCGATGTTGACTCCCGCTGTCCCCCAGCTGCTCCGTCCTCGTGGTCTGCCCGGTCCAAGGGCTCTTGCCTCGCCTCGGAGATGCCTCGGACGATTGATCAGAAAAGTCGCTGTACAGCGAATCGCGCGGCTCGCTGCCTTCCGAGCCTCACGATCGCCTCGTCACCTCGCAACTCTTCTCTCGTCGCACTGCACTCCAGGCTTAGGCTCAACCTCTCCACGAACACAACACACGAACTTCCGCTGCACGCACAGCTTGTTCACGACCGACTCTACCGCTGCCACACAGCTTGTTCACGACCGACTCTACCGCTGCCACACAGCTTGTTCCACGACAACTCGACCGCTGCCACACAGCTTCTCCACGGTCAACTTCTCTGCTGCCACACAGCTTATTGACGACCCACTCGATCGCTGCCACACAGCTTCTCACTCCTCGACACGTCCGTTCTGCCTCGCGGTCTAATTGCGAATCTCCGTGTGCACTGTCGCGCAGATCGACGACGCATCGAGCGCGAAGCGCTCGATTCGCACGGGTCGATCTACTCTTCAGTGCACGTGGTCCGAGAGGCGCGTCCGAGGTTAACTTGGCTCTTCCTTTGCCCTGAACCTCGAACGCGCGCTCGAGTGATACTCAACTTTCCTACTTTATCATACTCCTCGGTCGCGCAACTCACTCATGCATACACACACTACCGTTCGCTTAATTTGCATCAAATGCCGCCCAGTGACATCGTCACAATGCCCCCCCCTAAGTCGGAACTCTCACTCTGTGAGAGCTTCCGCACTTACCCAAGAGTTGGTCTCCGCGTCTGCTGACCAAGGGCTCCGAGATGCGCGAATTATAACAACCAATTACCGTTGCAAACAACAAACTTCTTTCACACTCTTCCATTCACATCAACTCATTCACACCATCTACTCGTCATCCGAAACCTTTAGAACGAAAATTAACTCGGCGTCAATGCCTCTTCATAGACTACGGTCTATCAATAAAATCGAACACGCTACTCATTCGGTGCAAAAATAAACTTTACTTTACTGTGGCTTCCCTGCCTGCAAAAAATCAAAATTAGCGAAAAATTAACTGGCGTCAATGCCCAAATTTAGACCAAGGTTTACGCGAAACTAGAAATCAAATTGTCATTCGTACTTATGCTACGAACTTATCGCATCGGCTTCATTGCCCACTCACGCGAAAAATAAACAAAAGAAACTGTTTTATTACCAAGGTCCGAATCAACTAAATCAAATCATTATTTCCAAAATATAACTTACTCATTACTTCGCGATCTACGCACAATACTCAACAAACTACACTGGCTTCGATGCCATCGCGTACTTGGACAAATCTACTATTCACTTACTCTACGACTTAACTACTATCGGCTTCACTGCCCTTACGTCTACGCTTACAACTTACGACTTATCTACTAGCTTACTTCTATACCTTCGTACTTCATACTTCTTCCTTTCCTCTTTCTTCATTCTTCGTCCTTCATTCTTCACGCTCCTACTTCTCTTTCTTCTTACTTCTACCTTCTTAAATTCTACTTATCCTACCTAGTTTCACGTCATTCCGGACCAATGCGGTTGACTCTTGGACACAACAGTAGCGAATTCGAGCTACAGTCCGAGGTATCTTCAAACCTTGTAGTTTAATGTCATTGCGGACCCGCAGCAATCGCTCTGCTGCTCGCTTCTTTGCTGCTCGAAGCGACTAGTTTAACGTCATCGCGGACGTCGGCAGCGGTTATTATGCTGCTCATTTCATCGCTAGTCCAAGCGATTAGTTTAACGTCATTTCGGACGCATGTCAAGTCTTCATCGATACCACAATAATTCAGCACACTTTTCAGTTGTTCTCCATCGGCGTCGTCTTCCTCGTTGACTTTCGAGCTACGATCCTCGTCTTGATCACGTGATTCGTGTGACCAAGTCTTACTGTCGACCTCTGTGCTGTCTTCATCGGACGAGCTGCTTAGCTCACTTGTACTCGGCGAACTATTGCCTTCAGTCGAAGCGTCTTTTCGGCCTTCACTCTTCTCGATGCTATTCGAGGCAGTTGCCAGTTTTCGATGCTCATCGACTTCTCGCGTTCGTTCGTCTTTCTGTCCAAGTCGGTCTGCTTGCCGCTTCGTTCGACGTCGTCTGCTCGCGACACCACAACGACAATCACTCGTAAACTTTTCCAAGATTCGTTTCACTCTGTGCCAATCGCTGGGTTCTTTTACCAAACATTGTATCGCAGACTGTAGGTGATACACAACATCTGAAATTAGCTCGTCAATCATTTGCTCTCGTCTGCTCCTTTCTGTCGGCTTCTCCGTTTCATCTACCATTACTGCATGTCTCGTCCGAGTTTTCTTTCTCACAGCCTTCCAGCTCGTACACTGCGTCGTACTTTCACACAGCCCTTTCTCTGCGTCTTCGTCCGAGAGATCGTTGATCGTCCGAGGCTTCTGCAGCTTATGCAACACTGGTCGTGCTTCGTTCTTCTTGTCGGTATCATAACCAATCTGTGCGCTCTGGCGTACTTCAAGAGTTCGATCATCGTTTACCTTGGACTTTGCATTCGATCTGTTTCCGCGACACCTGCATCGTTGCTTCGACGACTGGCTTGCTGACTCGAACGACGAATCCGTTGTCTCGCTGCATGAGAGGTCGTTCGAGCTCTCCGATGACTCGTTCGGCGATGACGATTCACTCGCGTCGGACTTTGACTTTTCTTCATCTTCTTCTTCGCTGTGACTCTCCAACGAATTACTTACTTCTCTCTCGCTGTACTCGGACTCGATCGATGTCTTACTGACTTCTTTACTGCTGTACTCGGACTTCAATGACTTACTGCATACTTCGTCGCTGTACTCCGACTTTGACGACCCACTGACTTCTTCGACGCTTCGTCCGTACGCAACGGGCCAATATAATTTTACCTCCGGCTTTGGTGCATCGTTTTCGCCCTGCGACACTTTTCGCAGTTGACCGGCTCCGTGCCAAGGTGCACCTTGAAGATCAAGTGCATGACGAGAGTCGATCGCGAAATTGTAGGTGGATGGGTGTAATCGTTCAACTGGCGATGGCGCGTAATCGTACCGTGGCGGTGACTGGCCGGGAATACCGGCGTGCATCAGCGTAGGGTAGATTCGCGTCACCGTGATCGCTGGAGTGACTGGTCCTCGTTTCACCCCACATGACCAAGTTACCGAGGTCGTCGTCGTCATCTTGGACTCTCGCTCTCAAATCGTCGAATTACTACGCGTACTCGGACTTCACTTCGCTGCGTTGCCTCACTCGGACTGCCAAACACAATCTTCTTACTTGCTGTAATTACTCGTCAATCTCCTCGGACTTGGACTATCTACCATCGACGTTCTGGAATTTTCTCGAAACGTCGAATTCGACACTTGCTCGAATGTTCGTATTCAATATCGCGCCGACTTTCTTACCGTGAGTCCAAGGTCTTTGCACACGAACTCTTGTTTTGATTCGATGCGGTAAGTGATCGACCAGTCGATACGAATCTTGGACTTGGCTGTAAATTCTCGTATCAAAATACGTGCGACATTGAATTTTGTACGACGGTCCAAGGCTTACAGTCAGCTACCTTCGCAATCAATTCTTAACTTAATCCTATTTACTCTTCGAATTCCAATTTCTTATTCTAGATTCTTCGCTCACAAACTACTTGGTCGGTACATCTGCACTCATACACACTCTCTCGCTCCGGAAACGTGCGAAACTCTCTCGCCAACTTGGACACTACACTTGGTGGTTCTTCGAAATTTTCTTTTCTTTCGGAGAATTTACTCCCAAATTAATCGATAAGGCCCCGTTTGCCCCACGTTGGGCGCCATTGTGACGTGCGAGGTTTTGGGCACTAGCCCATGCTCGGCCTGCCGTCTAATTATTTCTTACTGAGGCTCCGGTTAGCCTATCGTTGAGTCTTACCTCAGAAGGGGTCGAGCCGCCACCAAGTGCGCCGCGAGCGTCGGCAGTCCAAGCTGAAAATAAGTGAGAGAGGGTCGCGAAAAGACTACGAAAAATGTACTTTTGCACACAAATAATCGTTCTTTATTTAGCTTCGACTTTCAACTATCATTCATACAATCATCACTGCAATCGCGCTTCACTTCGCAATGTCATCTCATTTCTTATCATTATCATCCTCTCATGCCTCGGACGTAA